>NC_081184.1:14976004-15083137 GCF_029867415.1 Vicia villosa | reverse complement strand
CTTTGACCAGGAGTAAATGCCATTTCCTGTTTTCTTTGTGTATAATGTGCAAAGATAAAAGTGGTTCCTGAAAAATCGAACCATGAGCTTGAAAGCCGTGTGCCTTAGCACACTGGTCCTTCTACGAGGGCTTATCATATCATGATCATGTGCATTCAATAAAATCATGGGACGCTTGCATATTTAAATTTTGTGATCCTTTTTCCTTCTTTCTTCGCTTTCAAATAGCTATGTTTTTTTCTTCACACATACTCACATAATTAACTTGCAGATTCACATACACTCTGGATCCAGTCAACAACGATTCTGCTATTGCCCGTCATGACTTTGAAAATCCGATCTACCAAACTGAGGACGAAGGTGAGGAAGATTGTGAAGTGCCAAGAGAACTTGCAAGGCTGCTAGAACAAGAAAACAAGGCCATACAGCCTCATGAGGAGCCAATTGAGGTCATCAACTTGGGCAGCAACGAAGAAATGAAAGAAGTCAAAATAGGGGCTGATTTAGAACACAGCGTCAAGCAAAGACTGATTCAAATGCTGCGAAACTACGTCGAGATATTCGCCTGGTCCTATGAGGATATGCCAGGCCTTGACACGGACATCGTAGTTCATCGCCTACCAATCAAAGAAGGTAGCATTCCGGTCAAACAGAAACTACGAAGGAGTAGGCCTGATATGTCAAAAAAGATCAAAGACGAGGTTGAAAAACAGTTCAATGCCGGATTCCTAAAAGTTGTAAGTTATCCTCCTTGGATAGCTAACATCGTCCCTGTACCTAAAAAAGATGGGAAAGTCAGAATGTGCGTAGACTACAGAGATCTGAATCGGGAAAGCCCCAAAGATGATTTCCCTCTACCACACATCGATGTGCTGGTTGACAATACCGCACAATGCAAGGTATTCTCCTTTATGGACGGATTCTCAGGGTACAATCAAATCAAGATGGCACCCGAAGACATGGAAAAAACAACCTTCACAACACCCTGGGGAACCTTTTGTTACAAAGTAATGCCCTTTGGTCTGAAAAACGCCGGAGCAACCTATCAACGTGCAATGGTAGCGCTATTTCATGATATGATTCATCAAGAAATAGAGGTGTATGTCGATGACATGATTGCAAAATCCAACACCGAGGAAGAACATTTGGGTCATTTACACAAGTTGTTTGACAGACTCAAGAAATACAAGTTGCGACTGAACCCAAATAAGTGTACCTTTAGAGTAAGATCCGGCAAACTCTTAGGTTTCATCGTCAGCAGCAAAGGTATTGAGGTTGATCCCGCCAAGGTTAAAGCCATTCAAGAAATGCCTATACCTCGTACCGAGAAACAAGTCAGAGGATTCTTGGGACGTCTGAATTACATCGCCCGATTTATTGCCCACATGACTACTACTTGTGTACCGATCTTCAAACTGTTGAAGAAAGATCAAGTAGAAAGGTGGAATGACAAATGCCAGTTAGCCTTTGACAAAATCAAAGAATATCTCCAAAAACCTCCAATCTTGTTGCCACCTGTGGAAGGCAGACCTCTGATAATGTACCTAACTGTGTTAGAAGACTCAATGGGGTGTGTACTAGGACAACATGACGAATCCGGCCGAAAGGAGAACGCAATCTACTATCTTAGCAAAAAGTTTACCGATTGTGAAACAAGATACTCACTACTCGAAAAAACTTGTTGTGCCTTAGCTTGGGCAGCTCGCCGACTAAGACAGTACATGCTAAATCACACCACTTTCCTAATCTCCAAGATGGATCCCATCAAATACGTGTTCGAAAAACCTGCTCTCTCAGGAAGAATAGCGAGATGGCAAATGATCTTGACAGAATATGACATTCAATACACTTCACAAAAAGCAATCAAAGGAAGTGTGGTAGCTGATCATCTGGCTCATCAAGCAGTAGATGATTATCAAGCATTGAACTTTGACTTCCCAGACGAAGACATTATGCTAGTCAATGACTACAAACAACCAGGACCAGAAGAAGGATCCGAGCCAGGATCCCGGTGGACTATGGTTTTTGACGGAGCTTCTAATGCACTTGGCAATGGCATCGGAGCTGTGATCATTTCCCCCGCAGGAAGTTACACACCGTTCACTGCCAGATTATGCTTCAATTGCACTAACAATATAGCCGAATACGAAGCATGTATTCTGGGTCTTAAAGCTGCAATCGATCTAAGAATCAAATTCCTGGAAGTCTACGGAGACTCGGCCTTGGTAATCTACCAAGTCAAAGGGGAATGGGACACAAAGCACCCAAATCTAATTCCTTACAAAGCATATGTGCTGAGTTTGATTCTTTACTTCGAAGAAATCACTTTCGAACACATCCCACGCGAGGAAAATCAACTAGCTGATGCTTTAGCTACCATGTCATCCATGTTCAAAGTCAGGTGGGACAACGAGGCGCCTATGATCACCATCTACAGGCAAGATGAACCATCCTATTGCAATGAGATCAATACCGAAGGAACCGAAGAAAAACCATGGTTCCATGAGGTAAAAATGTGAATGCAAGCTTCTACAATACTATGTTTTGATGAAGACAACTATCATAAGTATGCATCAATAAAGGATGAGCAAAAAGATCAAATAAGCTATGGATCAAGATTGCAACTTTCATGAAGATTAGCTTTGGTTGATTGATCTTCAAATCATAATGGTACAAGTTAAATACTTTTACATTTGATATTTTTTAGTGCTCAAAAATCATATAAACTTTCATTCATACATACTCAAACTTATATATGCATGGCATAAGTTTCACTCCAAAGTAAACTCTTGTTGAAACCTTTTTCAAAGTCTAAATCCTAAATAAAGGTTTTAGGAACCGGGTTGTCCCTATGCAGGAACCGGTTCCCAGCATTCTCAGTTTTCAGCATTCTGTGGTTTACTATGGGGAACCGGGTTGTCCCTATGCAGGAACCGGTTCCCACGTTCAAAATTCAAATATTCTGCTGTAACGTTCAGCAGGAACCGGGTTGTCCCAGGCAGGAACCGGTTCCTACTGAACCAGTGTGTCTCTTCTTGTTAAAATCTGTCCCAAACGAATTCATCTTTCAAACCTTTAACCATTGCATTGTTCTATCAATATGCAACCATTCTAAGAGGCATATAGTCACCTATAAATAACATAAACTTCAGATTTAAATCTCACCTCTTTTATTACAATTTACCACATTTTTGATCATATATTTTCATCATATATTTGCATACAAGTGTTTCATACTTGAACTTTCATTGAAACTTTTTCTACACATTGTTAGAAAAGTTTCTCATTCATACATAAACACTTGAGCACTATATTATATCAGTGTAAATTGTTTTGCTTGAAAGAGAAGATCAATCTTATAGATTGATATATGTTCATCAACTTTCTACTCAAAATATATTTTGTTATTTTTGACTTGCTATCCAAGATTGTTGGAAGTAAGGGTTATTGATTAGTGAGAGGATTGTTCTCATAATCAAGATAGTAAATCCAAGAGGATTGTTCTTGGTGGTTGAAATCTTGTTGTCCAGGATTGTTGGAAACAAGTTAGTGAAAAATCCAAGAGGATTGTTCTTGGTGGTTTTGTTAGAAGATTGTAGGAGGAGTCTTGGTATAGGCTTGTACAAAGATCTAACAATAGTAAAATCTCTTTCGTGTTTGAAAGGGGACTGGAGTACTCTCGGATTGTGAGGGGAACCAGTATACATCATTGTGTTCTTTACTTTTCCGCAATTTACCGCTTTCATCACTATTATCAAGAAAAGAAAAGAACCATTCAAAAGCCTTCAAACACTTAACCAGAAAAATAAGTACAAGTATTCTAAAAACCGGATAAATCTTTGAAAACCTAATTCACCCCCCCTCTTAGGCACACTCTTAAACTTACAATTGGTATCAGAGCAAGTTATAGGTAACTTGTTCCTAAAGATCCAGAATGGCTTCCGCAAATCAGAATCCAGTTTTTAGAGATGGTGGTAGTAACAACAAGCCTCCATTATTTTGTGGTGAATACTTTGACTTTTGGAAAATCCAAATGAAGGCTCATTTAGAAGCAAAGGGAGAAGAAGTATGGGAAGCAGTCCAAAATGGTCCCTTTGTTCCTACAACTATCGTTGATGGTGTTGAATCAACAAAGCTTAAAGTTTCATGGAACGATGATGATAGAAGGAAAGTTCTTGCTGACAAAAAGGCGATCAGTCTTCTTCATGGTGCTCTTAGTATGGATGAATTCTTCCGAATATCAACATGTACAACATCAAAGGAAATTTGGGATACTCTTGTAGAAACTCATGAAGGTACCGCTGAAGTTAAAAGATCAAGATTGAATACCTTAAGCCAAGAGTACGAACTTTTTAGAATGAAGCCCAGAGAAACTATTCTCGAATTGCAAAAACGATTCGTTCATTTGACAAATCACTTGAAGGCACTCGGTAAGACTCTCCCTACCGAAGAACTAAATTTAAAGGTGCTCAGATCTTTAACAAGAGAATGGCAACCAAAAGTAACGGCGATATCCGAGAAAAAGAATCTATCAAAGATGACTTCCGCAACCCTGTTCGGTAAACTTCAAGAATATGAAACAGAACTTGGAAGACTTGAAACGCATGAAATTCAAATGAAAGATTCAAAAGATATTGCCTTGAAGACAAGAGTCAAGCATCATGATAGCAATCAAGAGGATGAATCCACTAGTGAAGAAGATAATGAGTTTATCAAAAAGCTTGAAAAATTTCTAAGAAAAGAAAAGAAAAAGGAGATCATTAAAGATGAAGTACCAACAAGGAAGATTAAATGCTTTGAATGTGGAGAAAGAGGACATGTCAAAAGTGAATGCCATAAACTTGAAAAGAAGAACAAATATCTCAAGAAAAATAAGGATAAAAAATTAAAGAAAGCATATGTAGCATGGGATGACAATGAAATAAGTTCATCTTCAGATGAAGAACATGCGAATCTTGTATTGGTAGCAACACATCATTCTGATGATGAAGACAATGAGGTTAGTAATGAATTTTCTCTTTTTGATAATGATGTTCAAGATGCTATAAATGAATTGTTAAATGAGTGCAAAATTCTCTATAAAACTATCTCATCTCAAAAGAAAATAATATCATCTTTAGAAGAGAAGGTTAAGATAATAGAAGAAAAAGATGACAAAGAAAAAATGATTAGTGTTCAAGAAGATAGTGTTGCATGCAAGAATTGTGAATCACTTTCTGTTCAAATTGTTCAATTAAAGAGAGTCCTTGAAAGGTATGAAAAAGGACAAATTGGGTTGAAAGGTGTCCTTAGGCAACAAAGATTCCCTAATGATAAAAGTGGTCTTGGATATACAAAGTCTAAACCAAGTACTAGTAAAACTATCTTTGTAAAGGCAAGTGAACAATTCAACAAATTGGATAAAGCACAAAAGGTTCATCATCATCCTAAAAGGTTCCCTAAAAAGAAACCATATGTTCCTAGATATAGAAGTAACTTTGAACCTACTTGTTTTTATTG
Source organism: Vicia villosa (assembly GCF_029867415.1). Classification (NCBI taxonomy): domain Eukaryota; kingdom Viridiplantae; phylum Streptophyta; class Magnoliopsida; order Fabales; family Fabaceae; genus Vicia; species Vicia villosa. The sequence goes on along the minus strand of NC_081184.1, from coordinate 15,077,638 downwards.
TGGTATTATTGGTCACACACCCAATGCCTGTTATGTAAGGAACTTTAGTGTTCCTAGTGGACATTATGTATGGGTGAAGAAAGGAACTAACTATGATGGACCCAAAGCCACTTGGGTACCAAATCAAACTTAATTTGTTTTGTAGGTTTGCTTGAGGACCACTTAAAATCTATGGTGTTTTTATCAAGTGGTGGTTCTAAGCATTTGACGGGAGACATGAACTAACTTTCAAATCTAGTTTTTAAGTCCAAGGGTGATTTCACATATGGAGAATACCTTAAAGGAAGAATTCTTGGCATTGACAAAGTTGGAGCACTAACTTTCATATCCATTGAGGATGTACTTTATGTTGAAAGACTAAAGCAAAATATTCTAAGCAAAAGTCAACTTTGTGACAAAGGCTTCAAGATCAAATTCATTAAGGAAGAATGCTTGATCATTGATGAAGTCACCAATGAGGTAAAACTCATAGGTAAAGAATTATTTGTGCTCATATTTTATAATAATTTATCTTTTTCCCATCCTTTTTGATAATGACAAAGGGGGAGAAGATATTTGTGTATATGTGTATGCTTGCTTGTACCTAACATTTGCAGCCACAAAGAAATAATATTTCTCAAGAATCAAGGGAGAGCTTTGATCAAGGGGGAGTTATCAAATTTAGGGGGAGCATTCACATAAGAGCATTACACTTCATATTTCAAAGGTTGTCATCATCAAAAAGGGGGAGAATGTGAATGCAAGCTTCTACAATACTATGTTTTGATGAAGACAACTATCATAAGTATGCATCAATAAAGGATGAGCAAAAAGATCAAATAAGCTATGGATCAAGATTGCAACTTTCATGAAGATTAGCTTTGGTTGATTGATCTTCAAATCATAATGGTACAAGTTAAATACTTTTACATTTGATATTTTTTAGTGCTCAAAAATCATATAAACTTTCATTCATACATACTCAAACTTATATATGCATGGCATAAGTTTCACTCCAAAGTAAACTCTTGTTGAAACCTTTTTCAAAGTCTAAATCCTAAATAAAGGTTTTAGGAACCGGGTTGTCCCTATGCAGGAACCGGTTCCCAGCATTCTCAGTTTTCAGCATTCTGTGGTTTACTATGGGGAACCGGGTTGTCCCTATGCAGGAACCGGTTCCCACGTTCAAAATTCAAATATTCTGCTGTAACGTTCAGCAGGAACCGGGTTGTCCCAGGCAGGAACCGGTTCCTACTGAACCAGTGTGTCTCTTCTTGTTAAAATCTGTCCCAAACGAATTCATCTTTCAAACCTTTAACCATTGCATTGTTCTATCAATATGCAACCATTCTAAGAGGCATATAGTCACCTATAAATAACATAAACTTCAGATTTAAATCTCACCTCTTTTATTACAATTTACCACATTTTTGATCATATATTTTCATCATATATTTGCATACAAGTGTTTCATACTTGAACTTTCATTGAAACTTTTTCTACACATTGTTAGAAAAGTTTCTCATTCATACATAAACACTTGAGCACTATATTATATCAGTGTAAATTGTTTTGCTTGAAAGAGAAGATCAATCTTATAGATTGATATATGTTCATCAACTTTCTACTCAAAATATATTTTGTTATTTTTGACTTGCTATCCAAGATTGTTGGAAGTAAGGGTTATTGATTAGTGAGAGGATTGTTCTCATAATCAAGATAGTAAATCCAAGAGGATTGTTCTTGGTGGTTGAAATCTTGTTGTCCAGGATTGTTGGAAACAAGTTAGTGAAAAATCCAAGAGGATTGTTCTTGGTGGTTTTGTTAGAAGATTGTAGGAGGAGTCTTGGTATAGGCTTGTACAAAGATCTAACAATAGTAAAATCTCTTTCGTGTTTGAAAGGGGACTGGAGTACTCTCGGATTGTGAGGGGAACCAGTATACATCATTGTGTTCTTTACTTTTCCGCAATTTACCGCTTTCATCACTATTATCAAGAAAAGAAAAGAACCATTCAAAAGCCTTCAAACACTTAACCAGAAAAATAAGTACAAGTATTCTAAAAACCGGATAAATCTTTGAAAACCTAATTCACCCCCCCTCTTAGGCACACTCTTAAACTTACAAAAAAGATATCTCGAAGCTCAGGAGTACCCTGAAGGGGCATCCATTAACGACAGAAAGTTTCTAAGGAGATTTGCTGCCAAATTCTTTCTAAGCAATGGAACCCTATACAAACGCAACCATGACTCGACTTTACTTCGCTGTGTAAACAAGAAGGAAGCAGAACAGATCATGGAAGAAATACACAATGGTGCCTTTGGTACTCATTCCAGTGGACATACAATGGCTAAAAAGATCCTTAGAGCAGGTTATTACTGGTCTACCATGGAAACAGACTGCCATCATCACTCCCGAACATGTCACAAATGTCAGATATATGCTGACAAAGTACATGTACCTCCAGTTCCATTAAGCGTCCTGACGGCTCCTTGGCCTTTTGCAATGTGGGGTATTGATATGATTGGAGAAATCAAACCTACTGCCTCCAACGGACATCGCTTTATCCTGGTCGCTATTGACTACTTCACAAAGTGGGTAGAAGCAGCTTCATTTGCTTCTGTCACCAAAAATGTGGTGGCCCGGTTCATCAAATACAATCTCATTTGTCGGTACGGCATCCCTGAACGGATTATCACGGACAATGGCACAAATCTAAACAACAGAATGATTACTGAACTTTGCACACAGTTCAAAATCAAACATCATAATTCTTCTCCATATCGACCAAAGATGAACGGCGCGGTGGAAGCTGCCAACAAGAACATCAAGAAAATCATACAAAAAATGACAGTAACCTACAAAGACTGGCATGAGATGTTACCTTTTGCTCTTCATGGTTATCGCACATCTGCGCGTACTTCAACAGGGGCAACTCCATTCTCCTTAGTCTATGGTATGGAGGCAGTTCTTCCAATTGAAATTCAGATTCCTTCCCTAAGGATAATGAAAGAAGCCAATCTAGACGAAGACGATTGGATTCAAACACGGTTGGACCAGATAAACTTGATTGATGAGAAAAGGCTCGCAGCTATTTGTCATGGTCAGCTATACCAAAAGCGTATGATCAAAGCCTTCAACAAAAAAGTCAAAAGTCAAGCATACCAAACTGGTGGCTTGGTTGTCAAACGCATCATCTTACCACAAGGTGATCCCAGAGGCAAATGGACTCCCACCTACGAGGGACCATTCATAATCAAGAAAATATTCTCCGGCGGCGCCATGTTGCTTACCACCATGGATGGCAAGGATTTCCCACACCCTGTGAATGCTGACATAGTCAAAAAATACTTCTCTTAAAAAGAAAAAAAAAGAGAGAAAAAAAAAACAGCTCGCTAAGTTGAAAACCTGAAAGGGCAACTTAGGCAAAAAAATGAGCGTCTCGGTGGATTGAAAACCCGAAAGGGCGGTCCAGGCAAAAATTAGAGACTAAACAAATACTATCCCGGTAGGCTGAAAACCTGAAAGGGCGGCCTAGGCAAAAGTTAGGGAATGAAGCATACAACTGTGTTCCGTTCAGCTGCCTACTCACCATCAAGATTCAACACCTCAAAGACACCGATCAGTCTAATCACTTTCTTCCAACAAGTGAGGGATGAGATGCTCGAAGACAGATTGGCAATAGCAGAGTTGAAACTTGACTGGATCATTTTCACATAGCTATTTATCTTCATAAATATTTTCCAAAACTTTCTGACAATTTCCTACTTCTAGGATTGTTGTCTCCCTGTGCTAACCCGCCTATCATGGCTCTTTTCAATGCAGCTCTTTCAAAAATCACTATTTTCATTTCTTCTGTTTAAATACGTAAGCATCCCAATGATAATTTTGAATGAACATATGCATTTGAATATGATTGATGTTTACCAGGAAAAACAGGAATGGCATTCAGGAAATGTCCCGATCATCTGGACATCATTCCATCAGAAGGAAATCACCAAGAGAAACGCATTTCTCAGCAAATTCCTCAAAAAGATTTTCTCTTCAAAAGAAGTCTTATTCCCCAGCAGGTTTGTTCCAGATTACTATCTTCAGAAGGTGTGATCCCCGCACCCGGACTTGGTCAGATAGTGCATCGGAGGATTATGCATCTTCCTCATTCCCATTTGAAAGGGCATCAGAACTTCCAGTTACCTTTGGCTCCCCAAGTAGTAGTCAAAGATCCTTCAACGGGATACCCGGGTTCTCAAAGAATTTCCCCAGACGAGGGTACTCAAGCAAGACAAAAGATCATCAACGATCACAATACATTCATGTCCAGCTGACTAGCGGGAATTTATTTTTCCAATTAGAAGCTTGACATCACATTCATACATACATCACATTCATACATTCATACATTCATACATTCATACATCATACATCATACATCATACATCATACATCATACATCATGCATCATGCGCATATTCATGCACAACATAACATGCATATTTCTCCGGGAATATCTCACATTTACATGCATCATAAACATTGCATATCACTAACTTGATTTTCAGGTAGACGGATATCTTCAACAAAGATGTTCTCAATAACATGCAGTGTTCACCTGAATTCCATGAACGTTTCTCTCAGATATAATCAAGCCGAAGATTCATTCTGATCACTTATCAACTCAAATACAACATCACAGATCAAAGTTGATACCTCAGACGGTTCCAAAACGATCTAATATTGCAGATCTAAAGCGATACCTCAGACGGTTCAAGAACGATCTAGCATCACAGATCTAAAGCGATACCTCAGACGGTTCCAGAACGATCTAACGTTGCAGATCTAAAGCGATACCTCAGACGGTTCCACAATGATCAACTTTCAAAATCTAAAGCAGAAAAAACTTTGGACAAGTTCCGTAGCAATCATCCTCCAAGACTTAAAGCGGTAACCTTGGACGGTTCCGAAACAGTCAACGCAAAGACTTTCAAATCCTTCATCAAGATATAATCAATGGATTCATTCTGATGAACAAACCCTCGACCCATTTACCAGGTGGCATCTGAAAGCCCATCTCAGGTAATGTTCCAATCTGCCAACAACATTTCGCAGACGACATTCAAATGCAACTTCCAACATCTCTTCTGATCAAGGTAAGTGCAAATTTTCAGGGCATCTAAATATTCAATCATCTTCTACCTTCAGATTTCAGACAATCTCTTCAGGTTTAAGAAGATTGAATAGGGGCAACTGTTATACCCCAAAATTTGCCCACATATTTTTCAAGAAAACTCCAATCTGAAAATTAAGAGTCTCATATAATTATGGATTATTTCAACAAATATCCTGACATATGAAATACTTAGTTTTTAGAATTTTTCTTATACAGTAATTTGGCTTGCAGTTGAATTTATTCTTACGCAAACGCCAAATACTGTTTATTACTTCACACATGCTATTTATTTATTTACAGATAAATGGTACTGACACAATTGGTACAGAGTTAAATCTTTTTGCAGGCGCAGAATCAGGAAACTCAGACTGTACTGGTAACAAGTAGATTATTATTATCTTTTGTTTCCCGCTAGTTTTTGTACTATATTCCAATATTTGCAAAAATCTTTTCAAATCTCTTTTTCAAAAATCAAATCTCTCCTTTTTCCAACACTATCATACACTTTCTTTCAAATCTTACTTCCACTCAAATTTTCCTTTTGTACGGAATCACATCATTCCCCAACGTCTCTTTCCTTCTTTCCATTCTATAAATACCTTTCATTTCTTTCATAAAATCTCACATCAAATTCCAATTCATCTTTCAAATTCCTATCTTCATAATCCATTTTCTCTTCTTCCCTAACAAAAATGGCAAAATGGATAGAGACACTGTCTCTTACAGTCATCACCATTGCTACGGTGATCATGACTTTCTTCTGCCTGCACAGTCCTGAGGAGTGTGGACCTGCAATGGTTATGCTCCCAATCATCTACATGTTATTGTTCATAGCATGGGTCATTAATCGTCATTCTTAAAATTTGCCGTATTTCTTATTTCTTAAATGTACCGTTTATTCGTCGTACTGTTCAATATAGTATGTGATATTTGTACTGTCAGTATTAAATGTTGTACTATTTGTCATAATATTGCTTAATTACTAAGATAATATTTTGTGTGTTTTCTGCCAGTCAAATATTCCTATTTCTGTGCATTAAATGATTTTCAGGGTTATTATCGGTAATTTTGCCCGCATACCGTAAATATTAGTTATTTATTATGTCTGTGTTTTTCTAACAAGTCATGTAAATAAGCTTTCATTTTTCACATAAAACAAAAAAACAAAAATAACAAAAAATAAAATTAACTTTGACTGTTGATTTTTCACTCTAACTGCTGCATCAATACCTGAACAGTCAGTTGACAGCCAAACTGCTGGCAGTACAATTCTCAGTGTTTTGTACCATCAATCAAATCAATCTTTCACAATTCAAAATTCCAAGATTTTTGTTCTAGAAGTCTTCTGAATATCACGCGATTAGCAGAGACTCAACACTGCACAAAAATCAGGTACGCTTAACTGTCTCCTACACAAACAGTCCCTAATCAGGGTTTTTCTTGTTTTTACAGGAGCAACAAGTTTTTGAGAGCTCAAATGGATTTCATACACATCCATATATCTCAAAGTACCATCATACAAATTTTCAAACTTCAATTCACTCAGACGCACCGTCAGCAGCTCAAACAGTCAACAGACGACCCGTTTGACCAAAAAGTCAACAGACAGTCAAAAATGAAATTTTTTGTCAAAGTCCATATTTTGTCAAAGGATTCATCATTTGATCATTGGATGATCATAATTCATCAAGGAAAGATCAAAAATCAACAAAACCCTAAGATTCAAAATTAGGGTTTTTGCCTGAAAAGTCAACTCAACTTTGACTGATCATAACTCTCTCATCCTTCATCCAAAATATTCAAACCAAAGCTTGTTTTGAAGGAAATTCAATTATCTTTCAAATGCCATTGATCCCATGGTCATTGGATTCACCATTTGAAAAATATGATCAAAGAAATTACAGGTCATTTTCAAAGTCAACAAAAAGACACTTTTTTCAAAAGGATACACAAGGAGCTTCAAAAATCATTTTGACATGAGACCAAAGGCATTGGTTAGAGGACTCTTTGAGGTTTCCAAAAAGTGCAAGATCTCCTTCATATGACAAAAATTGAAGGATTTACACCTTGTTGAAGTTGGCTAAATTTTGGGAAAATACATGAAATCAACATTGTTCATAATGGCATTTTTTCCAAATGGGGCCAAGTTTTCAGCATTCAAACATCATTTCCATGTTACTATGGGCCTCCCACGACCAAGACTAAGCCCATATCATTTTTATCCATTTTTGGCATGATTTTATCTTACTTTAAGATTAAAATTAAAAGGAAAATGCATGGATAAATGGTAGCTTACAAATCAAGCATGACTCACCCAAGGAACCTTCAATTTTCTGCAGAGGATTGGTGCACAAGGCAAGAGCATTGAATAGAGTCAAGACTTGGTCAAAAATTCAAGGTTTTTAATATTTAAAAACCAAGTTTTCAACAAAGGCAACTAGCTGCAAGTTAGCCTCAATTCTAAGCACACATAGCTTATAAATAAGCTATCATAGTTCAGCAAACAAAGAGAGACGAGTTCAGAAGCATCCCTAAGCATATAGCATACTTGTAACCACTTGTAATTTTCAAAGAAACTTGAAATTCGAATTTTAAGTTTCAGTCCATTTCAATATAAAATAAACATTCAAACATCATCTCTGAGCTACACTGAATCAATTCCAATCATTTCCAACTCATAAACTTCACTGAATCGAGCTATATAAAGCCACGGTTTGTTCAAACTAAAACCAACTTATATCTCATAACTCACGCACATTTAACAAGATGTAGATGCATAATTGTGTTTGGTTTGAAGCTCTGGTCGTTTCTGGAGCTTCAATTGGATTTTAATGGATGTTTGTAGCATATACCATTTTAGGGTTTACTTAGCTCAAAATTAGGGTTCTTCATTAGGGCCAAAATTAAAACAAATTAAGGGCAGGGTTACATTCAGTGGAACGAGACGAATCCAATGGTACCATCGCGCCTGATTTCTATGCTTGTTTGACCCTATTCGTTATTTTGCAGATTTAGGGTTCACTTACAATAGCGCTTTTTTACAAAAGCGCTGTAAAAGGCCTTGTCTGAAGGTTGAAGACGATGAGGTGTCTCCCCCTCATTGGTCCAGAAGCGCGCGCGTGTTTTTTAAATTTATCCCTGATTCTGTGCTTTGCAGGTGTACTGATCACCACGTGCCTCAATTTCTGGACCATCTGATCTCATTTAATGAATGATTCAACGCGCCAGATCACTCTTCCCCACCATGCGCCCTCACTGATTACCACACAGGATCAGTATCCTTTTATTTTCTATTTTATTTTCTATTTTATTTAATTTCTTTGTTAAATTAATTAAAAATAGTTTTAAAAATCCAAAAAATACACAAAAAATATTTTTAGACTTCTAAAATAATATACTATTTTCTGAAATAAAAATATTTTATTTTTCTTCAAAATTTCAATGTTTTGTATAATTAATTAGTATATATTTATATATTTGCTTTTTAATTATTCTAACCAATCAAAAAATCATCAAAAAAATTGTTCTTTATATTAAATATTGTTTATATATTATAAACTAATTTTGTACATATTTTGAATAATTTTCTTTTTAAGTTTTAATTATTTGTATAATTATTTGCATAATTATGTTTTAATTAACTTAAATCAATTTCAAATCAATTTCCAAAAATTCCAAAAAATTAGTTTTGTTTTAAAATTAATTAACAAATATTTTGTACATATTTTAAACTTAATTTCTAGGTTTAAATCAATTTTCATCTTTTTTCTCCATTTTAATTTAATTAATCATGCATTAATTATAATTAAAAGAAATCATAAAAAACCAAAAAACATGCCTTTTACTTTTCTTGCAAATTAAATTCCTAGATAAATGTATAGGATGTCAAATTCATGTAAATAGGCTAGTTTACATTTCCTGCACAATCGATGTAATAGCGTAGATTTACTTTCCGCACTTTACATTTCCGCATTTTAATTTCCAGCACATATAAACTGCGTGTATGTCAAAGATAAAACTGAACCGTTAGATCACTAACTTCAAAGATAAATATCTGAATCCAATCACAATCACACTTACACCTTTCAAGGTAATCCCTTCTCCTTCCTTTCAAAATCAAAGTCAAATTCTACTGTTTTGAGTACAAAATCGAACCTTGCTTTTATATCCGGTGAAAGGATAGATTTTTAAAGGAAATAGGATAAAGACCTTACAACTCAGGGTAGACCTTCTAGTTTGCTTGCTCAAATCAAAACAAACAAAATTCTCATACACTGTTGATTTTTCGAAACTTTCAAAAAAAGACAATACTTTGTATACATCCAAACACGGGTTATTACAAAGTTAACGTTCTTTTCAAAACATCTTTCGAAAGATAAACAAAGCATTTTGTATACATCCACACACGGATCATTACAAAATTCAAATTACAAAGGTATTTGAAACCACATATGAGCAATTTCAGAGCAATTGAAAAGTCATCGAAAAACAAGTGAGCTAAGCAAACTTAAGAGCCCATGGATAACCATGGATACAAAGGGTGCTAACACCTTCCCTTTGTATAACCTACCCCCTTACCCAGAATTTCTTAAAGGTCTTTTTTCTGTTTCTTTTATAAACCTTTCCTTAATTGGATAAAATAAAAGGTCGGTGGCGACTCTGTGAATTTTCAAAAATGCGAAAGCATTAAGCGACAAAAAAGAGTCAGTTCACGTATCTCTACAGATCAGAGGTATGGCCCGGTATTAAAAAAAAAAATCGGAGGTCCACACTTGTTCTTAAAGAAATTTCTAGAAGCTTCACTTCTTCTAGAAGTTTCTCCATAACTCTTCTTTCCTTCACCTTCTTTATTTTGGGGCCGAAATTTGAGCTTTGATCGGAAGGCATCTTCAAGCGTATCTTCTTTATGCCTATTCAGTCTTTGCTCATATGCTTCAAGAGAGCCCACCAGTTCTGTCACTGATAGAGTGGGCAAATCTTTGGTTTCCTCAATCGTTGTCACAATTGGGTCAAACTTTGGGGGCATAGTAATTAGAATTTTCTCAACAATTTTCTTGTCAAGAATATCATCCCCAAAAGCTCTCATTTGATTAACTATTTCTTTGACTTTAGAATAGTAATCTTTAACTGTCTCAATATCCTTCATCTTCAATAGTTCAAAATCTCTTCTTAGAGATTGAAGTTTAACAGCACGTACCTTATCACTTCCTTGAAACTCCTCCTTCAATGTGTTCCACGCATCTTTGGCACTCTTAGCTCCCATAATTCTTGGAAAAATTGCATCAGTCACGGCTTGTTGCAGGGTGAACAACGCCTTTGAATTTTTCTGTTTATTTTTCTTCAACTCCTTTTCTTGGGTTGCATTAAGAGTTGAAGTATCCGCGGGAACAGTGAATCCTTCTTCTACTATGTCCCATAAATCTTGAGATGAAAAATATGTTTCCATTTTAACACGCCAGAAATCATAATTTTCACCATTGAAAATAGGGACAGAAATAGATGATGATTGAGTGGTGTTATCCATAGCTTAGAAATTGTTTTTGAAGTGGGTTAATATTACAAAGGAAATTTTTGAAGTAGTTGGGAGGAATATGGAATGTAAGGTAGGTAATATAACTACGCCCAATGTATGACCGAACGTAGCTCTGATGCCACTGTTAGTAGTTGATTAGTTGATAGTTGATAAAAGATAGTTTTAGAGAGTTGTTTAGAAAGAAGGCTATGTCATTGATTTCTTGGATGATAGGATACAATGTAGCAAATGCCTATTTATAGGCTCAAGTCACCAACCTCTAAATGGTGGTGAATGTTTCTACATTACATTAGTTCTTTCTAGAGTTTTCATGATATGTTATTATCATGATAAATCTAGATTCTTCTATATTTGCCATACACTTATATATCTAGATTGTTCTACCATATTCATACAACTTATAGTTCTAGGATGTTCTATATTTTCATACATATTATATTTAAGAATACTCTAGAAATTTGTAGCAACTTCAATAGATTTAGTTTATTAGACTTTTAAATTATTTTATTGATATTTCATTTTTTTTTTGTTACATTAGATCATTTTGTCATATCATTAATCGTTTTGATAAGGCATTGCAATGCATTGAGACAATTCTCAATGAAAGCACCAATTGATAGGAAGCTAATCCTACCAAGACTATCAATTTAGGGTTCAATAATTAAAAGAGAAAGACATTAAAATAAGCTAAAAAAATAGAGATAAAAAGATAACTTTTGATTTCATTGATTTTCAAGTGTCAAAGACATTACATATATATAATAATACTAATGGATAGTAAACTAAAGGCCCAATACTAATTAAAGCCCAATTCAACAACATTTAAAGATCCTAAGAACATTCTAGAGAACAATATAAAATAAAATACTAATATAAATTCTACTCCTAATTTAATATCTAAAATATTTATTTAATCCTAATTCTTACTCTATCATCCTACTTCATCAGTTATCATGCCAATAAGGATCAATGGGGGGAGGTTTATTAGGATGAGTGAACACCTGTGAATCACGGTGTCATACCTTAATCTTTTATCCCCCCTGAGATGTCACATCTCAACTACTTCATCAAACTCAAAGCAGACACCTAGAGCAATCACTTGTTCACCAAGTACTCAAGTTAGGGTTTCAAGTCAGGAGATTCAGACAAAAGGATCAATCAAAGATGAAATTTATCCTCAACACAATCATATGGATCAATATTTGTCATTCATCTACATATGATCTCTAATATCAAGGCATCAGGCCTCAAGTTCATCAAAGTCGCCAAATTAGGGTTTTGAGCCTATGAAGGACTAAAATCAGGGCTTTCATTTGGTAAGACTCACAAGGTTTCAAAGCATGATTCAAAGAAAACAAACACCTTTAAATGATCCCTACATCAATATTCAATGGAAGATGTACTTGAATCCCAGTTGAACAACTCCCAATTTCATCTGGTCCACAATTAGGGTTTTGACCAAATTCACCTAGAGAGTTGACTTTTGACCAGGACATGGCTCATGTATCAAAACATGATTCAAGGGTCTTCAATTAAACAATATAATCTACTCACATCATTCATTTGAAGAGGAGAGTTTGGTTCATTTGAAATCTCCAAGATTACAATTCATTAGGAAAAAGTCAACTGCTGAAGATCACCTTTGACTTTTTTGAATTTTGGTCAATTATGGACTTTTAAGGATCAAAATCATCAATATATGATTATTTAAGTCATTTGATCAAAGGAATTCAATAAAATCAATCAAGAATCAAAAAGTCAACAAAAGTCAAAATTGGGAATTTTAATGACTTAGAATTTTTCTGTGTTTTAAGCATTTTTTGTCCAAACTTCATGGGCAAATAACTTTATAATTCAAGTACAAACTGAGGAAAACTTCCAACATAAAAGTTGTAGATTTTGATCCAATGAACAACTTTGTCACTAATAAAATTTATTCAAGAAATCAACCATTTGAGAGATACGGGCTTCCAAAGTTCCTGCAAAAAACACTTAAGTGTAAAACCCCTAGTTTTTCTCAAACTTCATGGCTATTTTTCACCAATTTCCCAAATGATTTTGAGGAAACACAAAATAAGTGAATTGAATTACATTATCTAAGCTTTCCAAAAAGTCTTGGATCATCTCTTAATTCAAATTTGGCAAGAAGTTATGCATGATTAAAGTAAGGCATTCAAAGTAGGATTTCAAGGCATGACCAAATATGCATTTGGTCAATTTTATGCAAATGCCTCTACTAATTGGTGCATCATAACTCCAAATATATCAGAAGAGATTGGATGGAATCATTTCATCAAGATTGTAGAATATTAAAAAATTCAAGGCCATGTGATTATGTAATCATTACAAATGGGAACTTACGGCAAATGGTGATTCATCAAGGGAACTTTCTCTAAACTAATTAGGATGCTCCTACACATCAGAAATCTGTCCAAATATCAGATGGAATCAATGGCTAGGGCTGGATCAAAAGGAATAAAAAATAATCATCACTTCATTTCAAGGATATTTTCATTTTCTTCATGCCTAAGCTATTCTCCAAGTGACATCACCAAGCTCACCTCACTCTTTTGTGAACCCAGGCCATTTCCCTATAAATAGAAGGCTCACTTTCAGTTCAAATCACTCCAAAGCAACTTCAATTCTCGCTTTCTTCAAATTCTCTCTCTTTTACTCATTTTTCAAAAGTTCATGGAGTGAAGAAGTCAATTCTTCAAACCAGAGCTTATTCATTGAAAGTGAGTGTTCTAACATCTCAAGGGCATCGAGTGAAAGTGATCCAAGCCCTCCTTGGATCTCTGTAGCAGCTAGAGCACCATAGTCACTTTCAACTTGGAGCTTAAGCAAGTGGAGTCAAGTAGAAGAGTTCAGAGGGTGTCAAGCCAATTGGAGTGCACCAACTTCTGTAGTAGCTGGATCATCAACCTTCATTCTCACTTCAAGCTCTTGCAAGAGGAGTCGAGCAGCACAATTTAGAGTGATTCAGGGTGAAATTGGGATCCCTTTAGCATCATTGAGGTACCAAAAAGCTTTTTCAATCATCAAATGATTGCTGAGAGCCCTTTGCCATAGCCTTCGACCTTCAGTTTCAGAGGTAGGTTCTCAAACTATAGCTCTTTTATTCTTGTATCTATTTCATCAAAGCTCGATACCAGTTTGTTTTGCATCATGAGAGGATCAAAATTCCTCTATTAGCATTCATTTATTCATCAACATCATCATTTAATTTTATTTCTCAGAATTAGGGTTCATAGTGTTCATGTGAAAATTCTCAGTCTACACTTAGAATAAATAAATTTTTAGGGCACCATTGGATTCCTTGTTAAAAAAATAAGAAAAATCCATGTTTACATCATTCAATTTAGTTGAGAAATGAGAGAGATGGAAATTCAAAAATGAAGAGCTTGAGGTTGAAGATGAAGATGGTGGTGGCGCCATTTTTGAAATTCAGAACTCATTTTAATATATTCTTTCTACCACTATTTTTCACCATTTTCTTTCACAACTTCATTCAATCAACTCACCAATCAAATTTAATCATTTTCAATTGATTTTTCACACACTTTTCATTATCACATGCATTTTATGATTATCCAAAAAAATCACAAAAATATTATTTATTTAATATATTTTATTAGGTTTAAAATAATGTATTTTTAAGTATTTTTAATACTTTAAAAAAATACTTCTTCTTTTGATTTTCAAAAACCTAATCTTTTGTAAATATTTTTTGTAAACAAACCCTAATATCTTAGGTATTAATTAAGTGTTGACATTGTGTCTTGCCTTAATTTGTTTGTTTGATCATTCAAAACTGTTTTCTTCAATTCCCGATTAAACAGACAATTAGGGTTTTCAATCAACAAAACCCTACATCCTTCAATCAAAGATCAATCTTTTCATTCAAGAATCAATGAGCCTCTTGATTTTTAAAGAGTGTAAGACCCAACCCTTTTTGTTTTTGTACATACTTGTCTATTTTAAAAGATTTATTCGTGTAAGCCCGAGGGTACTAAGAGGAGCATTATTCCCGGTGAAACTGCTCTTAGACCATTTGGGCCCCTTTTATGAGGTATAAACTCCCAAGCCTTCTCTTCTATTTTCATCTGTTTTTTTTCAAAACAAAACTCTAGTACTAAGAGGGGCATTATTCCCGGTGAAACTGCTCTTAGACCTTTGGGCCCCTCTTCTGAGGTATAAACCCCAAACTTCAATTCTTCTGTTTTCAAACTCTTCAAATTATTTTCAAATCAAACTTCAACAGTTTTTCAATCAATTTTCTTATCTACTTTCAAATCAATTCTTCAACTGTTTTCAATCAAAATTCAAACAGTTTTCAACTCAATCTTCAAACTGTTTTCAAATCAACTTCTCATCTGTTTTCAATTCAAAATCAATGGGCTTCTCCTTGAGTATAAGTCCCAAACCTTCTTTCTTATCTCAGATTCTTGGGCCTCTATTACAGTAATAGACCCAACACCTTTTGTTCATACAGTAAATATCTTTTGGGCTTTCTCCTTGAGCTGTAAGACCCAACACATTTTCTTTTCTTTCCAATAAAAATATTCAACTGTTTTTAATAAAACATTCAAATGTTCAATAAGGCTCTGTACATACATACATTATGGGTCTCCTCTTCATCCTGGTAAGTTTTATAGCTTTCATTTACTACTTTCAATACCTTGTCAAATAAACTGTAAATATATATTGTTTAGATCTTCGTCACGGAAAAACCTTAAGATAGATAAACTGTATATATATTATAGGACTATGACCTAGGATTGAGGATTACTTTCTGGTGAAGCCTCTTTCCTGATTAGACAACATAGATTCTTGCCACAAGATGAATTATTCCCGATGAAACATTTTGAAAACCCTTAGATCAATAATAGGGCACATCCACCCAAGAGGAATTATTCCCGGTGAAACCTCTTACCCCTTTTGTTTAGAGACAAATTAGGCAAGCCGACATAGCTTTCACTTGTGCTATAACAAGGACCCTCGATTAGCCTCCTATTGGGCTTACAATGCAAGGACCCACGGGCTTTTTATAAGCATTCCTTTCAGCTTCCTCTTGAGCTTGTATACAAGGACCCTCGGGCTTCCTAAAAGCATAGGACAAGTCTTTAGTCACCTTTACTCCTGTGAGAATTCAAATCCTTCAAATACACAATTACAGTCATTCAAGTATTCACTCAATCCCTGTATTGAGATTCTCCCCTTTAGACCAAGAGACATGGACAGTCTCTATCACCCATCTTTTCCCCAAAAAAGAGTTAAAAGGATTCAAATCCCTGGAACCATTTTCCCCAGCTGTGTCAACCCCTGGAATTCATCCTTAGCAAGAGTCAACCACAACCTTGGGCTTTGTACAAGGCAGAGAACATCCTTCCCACAGTCAAAGGATTCAAACCTTTGGATCTTTCCCTAGTCATTCAGCCACAACCTTGGTCTTTGTACAAGGCAGAAAATAGAGTCATCCATAGTCTCCAGAAAACTTGTCTCTCCAAGCAGAGTTTAGCCTCAATCTTGGGCTTTGTACAAGACACACAAAAAAACATTACCTTCCAACAGTCAAAGGATTCAAACTTCTTAAAGTTTCTCCCCAACAGAAGACAAGCTCAATCTTGGGCTTTGTACAAGACACCAAAACAACTGTCATATAAAAATACAGTCTTTCAAAACTCTCTCCTCAAAGAATCTGCCTCAATCTTGGGCTTTGTACAAGACACAAATCATCATACAATCTTTCAAATATACTCCCCAGTTGGGTCAATCTAAACCAGAAACACTTCTGTTCCGCAAGAGAGTCAACCTCAACCAAACAGGGCAGAAATAAACCATAATCCCCTCAGAGTTAACCTCAATCATGAACTTTCATGCAAGAAAGAAATCAATTCCCCTCTAAGTCAGCCTTAATTGAGGTCAATCATCCAAATACTCTCAAAGAGAATTTCAATATTTAAAGCATCACAACTAAAAAGCTCTCTTCCCCAACGCTGTAAACCATCCTTGAGAGCTTTAATGGAGAGCCAACAGTCAATGGTGTGAAACATCTCTTGAAAACGCCCATTAGGACATTACTTCCGAATGATAACACAATCCAGATGACATGAAAATTCTATTAAGACAACTAGTATATTTCTCATTGGACTAATACCAAATATTTCGTATACCCAAAATAAGAAGGTTAAGAAGATTCATATTGGCAAAGAAATTGAAAAAAAAAAACACTACATATTCTGCCAAATCAACTAAGACCTAGGACTCGCGGGAATCTATTCTCTCCCTTTCTCATAGAAACTATAAACCTCCCCACCAAGATTAACCTTTGTGCCTCGTAAGATCGCTTTAAAGTGACCTCTTATCTAAGTAGGCATATTTGGAATAGACCTTTACCTCTAAACAAATAGATTTAATAAATTTTCGATGAAACTAAAACCTACAAAGGTGAAAAGAGAAATTCCTTTAAAACAACACTAGATAAAAAGCAAATCCGTGTTGTTTTCTGCAGTCATTGTAAAACTCTAATCGCAAAAAGAATTACCCCAAAGAGAATCAACTAATGAGGTAGAAACCTCACTAAGATTAATTATTTTCGAGAATCGCCACAAAATCATGATTGTATTAGACAAAATAAAGTCTCTCACCTTGTTCTTCTTAATAACACTGCATAGACCCCTCACGTTGAAAAACCCTACAATACTCAGGGACACCTTCTAGACTCCTAATACAATTAATTACAATTATCTAACCTCTAAAACCTCCTATCTAGCTATCTCACTCTCATCATATAACCTTTGTCAAATTTCAAAAGTTAACTCAGAAGTTTAACAAAACTACTACCTATATGTATGAGTTTTTAGAGAAAAATAGATATATTTCTTACATGAGATTTGCTATTCAGACCCATATTATATACATTTGGTGGGACAGCATATAATACATGGAACAAACAGTGTGTAAGTCCTCCAATTGAGAAATTCTGTTATAATCAAAACTATTACTACTCTTATTATTTTTAGTCCTATTAGAACATCACACATCATCTTAACTAACTATAAGCTTCCTTTCTTCTATATAATATACACATTCCATCAAACTCACATTTATTCATTATATCAACTCATTTTCTTTCTCTGCACAAACTTGAGAATCAAGAATTAGCATACAGATGATGAAGACAACCAAGAAACTCCAAACAATAGCGTCGGCGTCTTCTGAAAATGAGGGCGACGCGTTCAGCAATCTCTTAGACGATTTGGTATGTCACATACTATCCTTTTTGCCAACAAAAATGGCTTACAGAACATCTGTTCTATCTAAAAGATGGGCTTTGATTTGCACCAAGATCCTCGACTTTCACTTTGTTCTACCAAAGATTTCAGACCCTACGTCGTCCCGAGAAATCCAATCTGTATATGCAGTTTTCTTGAGACGCGAGAATGATATAAGAAAACTAGTGCTCGAGAGTGACAATGGCTGCCAACAACCTGATGTATACCACTGGGTCTTAAAGGCATTAGATCTCAAGGTCAAGGAACTTCATTTGGATTTGAATCATGCTCGACCGAGTTTCTTGCCACTCAAGCTTTCTACATCTGAGTCACTCGTCGTCTTGAAACTGGGAGGGAATATTCAACCGAAATTTAGTTATTGTTCTAAAGTGTATTTTCCGAAACTAAAGACTCTTCATCTCCTATTTCTTGGTATCAAGTGTTTCCGGCATCAAGTTGAGTTTACTCTCTTTCCTTTTCTATCTGGTTGTCCGCTTCTTGAGGAATTTCTTTTACACGACGTCCTCGTGAATCAATCCATCAAAATCTCTTTTCCGTTACTGAAGAGATTAATTCTTATTTTGCGTAAGTCTCTTGATGTTCCCGGTGACAAAACACTTCAAATTAATGTCCCATCCTCACTTGAAGTTTTCCGTATTTTTGATAATGGTAGTACTCCCATCAAATATGAGTCTATAGATTTCTTCAATGTTGATGAAGCTACCATTTACATCAATAAGCATCCAGATTTTGATAGTTTGTATCAACTCTTGAAAGGAATTTCTAAAGTCAAATCATTGTATCTTGGTATAGCAACAACTAGGGTAAGTTTCATAATCTTTTTCTTTGGAAAAACAATATGCGAGTTTTTTTCTTTTATAATTTTGTTATCTTTTATGCAGTTTCTCAGCATGGAGGATAATCTCGAGAAGCTAAGCCGTCTTCCCACTTTTTCCAATCTATTATTTTTCGAGGTTCATATATCTGAGAATTGCGATTGGAATATGCTCGTTAGTTTTCTTCAAAACGCTCCTAAACTTAAGAGTCTTGTCATTGAGGTATGTGTAATGTAATGTATCAAGTTTTTATATTCATCTATATATCAGTTCAGTTTGCGAATTCTGACAATAACTTTTGGGCAGAAAAATTGTGAGATTAAAAATGATGGAAAATTGGGTTGGGTTGTACCAGCCGAAATTCCAACATGTCTTTCGACGAGTCTTATTACATTTGAATTTAGAGGAATTCAAGACATGGAAACTGAGTTGGAGTTTACGCGATATATCATAAATGAGTCAAGTAAGTTAGAGAATGTGAAGATTTTTGCAACAAAAGGATTGAAAAGAGTAAGAAAAAGTTTACGCAAGGGGTCTAGGAAATCAGCTGCACTATTATTGGTATCAAGTTTACATCACCCTTTCTTTTCTTCAATACTGATTTTTATATACAGAGATAATGTTCATGTTTATGTTTATGATTTGTTTATTGAACATTTGTTTCAGGAAATTAGGTCAGTTTGAAGATGGACGCATTCGAGGATTCAATCAAGACTTATTGAAACTCATGCAACCAGATTGGTTTGTTGCATAGAATTCTGCAGTGATGAAGCAGAAAGTTAGATATTGTATATAGAGTATGTTTTTGTTGTTGGTTGTATTAATCTGACTTAGTACAAAGAAGAGCAATATATGTTGAGTTACTGAACTTGTGTAGAAATAGAATGATGTGTGAGGATTGGATGCTAAGAAATATCAGTCAGTATACTTAGGATATTCAGTTGACATACATTGGATTTATGGTAGAAAAGTGCCCTTGTTTTTATGGAAGAAACTTGCTAGACACGCTTTGGACTTATGGTACTGCAGTACTCAATGTTTTGGGATGCGAGAAATGAAAATCCAATGCAATTCAAACTCGAGATGCGATTTGCACACTCAATTCCTGCATGTTGAATTACTGACACAAAATACAAGCAAGATAACCAATATGGACATGAACTTAATTCCAAAGCACCATGACCACACACTATGAAGAAGGTATCAAAGCACTGTATGGTCAAATGACCACACCCCCTATGAAATCTAGTGATGTTTAAAGGCAAACAGACTCAAAATTAGTAAAGTTTATTCATATGATCCTTTAAGCAGTAGCAGTAGTTGCATGCTTGGAAATTGTTAAGTGCATGCATGATTTTTAAGCTAAAGAAAATAAACACTTTTGGATATGAGATTAACTGTAGGAGCACCCCATTCAAGAGGGTATGGAATCTTGATCCTGCAATAACATGTTCAAAATTATTATTTATCATAATTTGGGAGCTTTAACTATAATATTATAATTATACTAAATTGAACTTAAAAGAAAGGCTTTTGTTATATTTTTACCAAGATTAGTATTTATTGAGGCAATCATGCAATGGGACGGGGAGAAAAATTTTAACACTACAAAATGTTAAAATCAGTCATAACCAAAAAAAAATGTTAAAATCAGTACTATAAAAGCATAATCTTTGAATGCAAAAAGGTTCAAGGCAACACAAACTTCAGAAAAGTGAAAAAATAGATGCTGATTGGTTAATGGTAAATGAGTCTAAAAAAAATTTGATGTTAGATTGGTTGAAGGCAAAGAAAAAAATTGCCAAAATTGCCATGTGGATTTAATTAGATGATTAATTGATTAAAATGTTTTAACCTTTTATCCTGTGTAATTTTGAAATTAAAAAGGACAATTATGGGAATTTATATTTATTCATTTGTAACTGGTTTATAGTTGATAACTTGATTTAGTGTTTTAAAATTCTGATTGAGCATCAAAATCAGTGAGAGTATTAGGTCATTGGTTTTTTGATCGAACTACTAGATCAATAGTCGAACAGCATAATTAAATCGGATAATTCGGTTAATAGACTGTCATTATAACAAAATTATATAGATATAAAACCCGTCGAACCGGATGATTCAGTCTCTACAAAATATAACCACACTTAAATTTTTTTTATAGTAACATATCATAAATAAATTCAAACTTCATAGTAATAGAAAATTACAAAGAATAATTAAAAAAGAATATATATAATTGCAACCGTATTTTTTTCTCAATGGTAACATATTATTTTCCAACCACTAACATTTTTTTCTTGTGTCTTCGCCGAAGAAAAAGAACAATATAAAAAAAAAGCAATAACCAACAAGGATTGGTATTCTTAGATAGACCATGAAAGCGGTTCTTATGCTCCAGCTATGGAGTCCACCACCACGCTTCCACACTATCTCTCCTCCCTCTCTCTCCTCCCCCCACCCTCTCTCAATCTCCGCCACCTCCTCAACCACCCAACAACAAGACCTCCTCACCGCCAAAGAGAGAAGGCGCTTGAGAAACGAGCGAAGAGAGAGCAAGAACACAACCAGTTGGAGAGAAGAAGTTGAAGACAAACTCATTAAGAAGAAGAAGAAGAAGGAGTTTAAATCATGGATGGATGAACTCAACCTTGATAATCTTATCAAATTGGGTCCTCAATGGTGGATCGTTCGTGTTTCTCGTGTTAAGGCTCAGTATACTGCTGAAGCTCTTGCTCGCTCGTTGGCCAAGTTTTTCCCTGATACAGACTTTAAGGTTGGTGTTTTGTTTTCTGTTTTGAAAATGTTGTTTTTTTATGGATAAGGATGGAAATGGTTTTGGTTTGTGATTTGTTTTTGGTAAGTTTTGTGTGTTTGTGTGGACTATGTGTTTGTTTGAATGAGGGTATGAATTTATGTGGATAAGGGTTTTGGTAAAGTTTATTTTTTTACTTTCAGAAAAATGGATTGAGATTAAGTTGAGTGTGAATTGTTTTGGAGATTAAGTTGAGTTTCAATCGTTGATTTAGTCCAATAAGAGTAGATCAGTTTGAACCCTAAAATTGATGAAATTTTAATATGATCGACGAAGTTGAAAATTGTTTGGGTTGGTCAATTTAGTGATGGAATTAGTTTAGAAGAACTAATTAGATTGAAAATTTCAATGGTGAGAATCATTTTGTAATTTTGTAAACTTAGAGACCGAATTGTTCGACCAATAATTTCGGGGACTGAATCAGTGATTCACTCATTTAGTCTATGATAATCTATAATTCACTCATCCTGCTATCTCTGCTACGCCGCTATAGCATTTTGGGGATTCGGCGCTATGCGTTGCTATCCGAGATTAACTACCTATTTATCTATAATTTAGGTACTTTCATTCCAAAAGCCTATTAAGTTGCAAGTGATTAATGCGCTGCAACTAAGGTCGAATAATCGGGTAGTATCCAAGTCCGATCTTTTGCCGAAACAGTCTTTGACCTGACCTTACTTATCTTTTGACCTAACTTCAAATTCGTCTTGATTTGTTTTCCCTAGATGTTGGAGTGTTAAAGACCAAAATATATTACAGAAACTTATTTGTTATAAATATTTTACCCTATTTTTTTTGTTTAAAACTCTCATCCAAACATATTGCTTGGGGCTTGTAGCTACAACCCTACCTACTGAGGGGATAAGAAAGCAAAGTAAGCTGATGAACAAATAAGAAATGATGTTTTATATGATGTTTGTTTGGTATGTATTGATCCATGGTATTGTTTGGTTTTAGATATATGCTCCAGTTATCCATGAAAAAAGGAAATTGAAGAATGGTTCCATCTCTGTAAAACCGAAGCCTCTGTTCGCGGGTTGTATTTTTCTGAGATGTGTATTGAACAAACCATTGCATGACTTCATAAGAGAGTATGCTGGTGTTGGTGGCTTTATTGGTTCCCAGGTTGGAAATACGTAAGCATCTTCTGCTAGTGTTTAATGCATTGCTACTTTTTTGGCAGTTACACTTATATGTTGGTGTCGTGTCAGTATTTGACTCTGATACGTATCAGACACCATACACATCTTTAATATGAAGTGTCAGTGCTACATAGGCATCTAATGTCTCCTACATTTACGGTTTCTTGTTAAGCTAAAGTTGAAGCTTACAATTGTTTTATCATTTGCAGAAAGAAAATGATTAATAAACCAAGGCCAGTAGCTGAGGTTGATATGGAAGCAATCTTCAGACAGGCAAAAGTGGAGCAAGAAAATGCTGACAAAGCATTCGAGGAAGAACAAAAAAATTCTGCAGAAATTGCTGCCAATCCGAATTCAGAGATAGAATCTATTGTTGATTCTAAGCCTAAAAGAGGCTCTAGAAAAACCTCTAACCAACTCGCAGTCACAAAAGAAAAAGACGCTTCATCTGCTAAAAAATCTGTTAAACTTACCAAAGGTTCCACTGTCAGAATTATATCCGGAACATTTTCGGGTTTTGCAGGCACCCTCAAGAAGCTGAGCCACAAAACCAAAACGGTAAGCTTCAACCTTCACTAGATTATCTGTCCTTCCTTCTAGTTCTCGATATTAACTCATTTAACCTTCTTCGTGCAGGCGACGGTGCATTTAACAATATTCGGGAAAGAGAACATAGTAGACTTAAATGTTAGTGAAATTGCTCCAGAGACTACATAGTTTCTTATGAAAATAAAACTTTGAAGAGTCGTGCCTCTGCGCGCTCTTTTGGATTTTTCCACTTGTCGAAAAGGTCATTTTTTAGAAGAAAATTAAATGCATTTTTATCTAGTGCATATATGTATATTTTGAGATCTGTACTGGTGCTTAATTCCCAAAACTGAAATCTTAGATGTCTATATAGTGACCCTAAAATTAGGAGGTTTGTTGCATTATGTTTTTGTTAATTTACATTTCATGAATGAATTCTTCACTGAAGATTTTAACAAACAGTTGCAACTACAGTTTGAGGGAGGGTATTAGAGTTATTTATTTTACTATTAATTTATTCTATTATAAAATATTAGTTATGTCAATTATCAACTAATCCTAATTTACCATATAAATTGAATTACCAATAATGGTTGAACCATGTCTTATATTACATATTGCAATTTTCTAAATATTTCGTCTCATTCACAAGGTTCCTTATATGGTACCTCTTCCCCCACCCCTAAATCATTCAGATATCCTTGTATCCTTATGGTTTTAAAATCTAAATAACTTTTATTATTAAAAAAAATACTGAATATGGAAAAAAAAAATCCTTAAGTCTGTATCGAAAACTATGTGTTTTTATGTGGCAATCGAAAAAACTATAAGTCTCACTTTGTTTAGATTACATACTTTGTTTAACTTATTTTACTATATATAAGGAATGTACATTTTTCATTCTAAAACACGTCAAAAATTTCTTGAGTTTTTCCTTTTTCACTCTCTTTATTTTGCTTTTTTTAATTGTCAATGCACTGACTTTTCTCTTTTTTTTCTGCTCGTTGAATTTTTCAAGGATTTTCTAGAATTTTTTTTAAAGAATTATTTGAATTGCTCCTTGTTTGAAAATTATCAATTTTTTTTTTATTCTCTCAGAAGAATTATTTGAATTTTTTCTTGTTTGAAAAAAATATTTTAAAGAGTAAAATGATCATTATTAAATTCTCTTTAGAGAAATATTTGAATTTTTTCTCGCTTGAGAAATTATTACGATTGGTCTTTATACTAGATACTACAAGTGGTATTTATACCTTATTTGACTAATTTTCATATCATCAGAGTGTATTTTTAGAGCGATTATTTATTGTGTAAGCAGTAATCGTACAATATAGAATTGATTATCTAGGAGGTGTCGTGGTTGATTATCCGTTTTGCACGATTTTGGGCTGTTTAATCCTGGAGACATTGTGGTTGATTGTTTGCCTTGCACGATTTTGGAGAGTGTTGCGAAACGTCTTAAAGAGAGCGAACTAGTCTGTGACTAAATTCAATAATTTTTTAGTGGTACTTTTTCAAAATCATAAAACAACAATTTTAAGAAATTTTCAAATTGCCATGACTATTGCAGAAAATATTGGTACTTCTGCTACTGTCTCTGAAAAACTGTTCATGTTTGAGGAAAGTCACTTTAAAAACTTGCAACAAAAAATGTGATTTTTCTTAACCTTAAAAAAGGTTGCCAATATTGTGGCTGATGATATTTCCATTGTTTCTTTTGGATAAAACGAGCAAACTAACGGTAAAAAATATGTGGATTCAGATGGAACAGTTCACTCTGATGAATCTGAATCTGCTGCACATATTAAAGAAATGGATCTACAATTGAGAAAAGAAAACATCTTATGAAAATAGAATTATTATCTCTACAAAAATCATATTTCGAATGGACTCGCATATGATCGGTATAATTACTACAATAATTGCGACACTATAAAAAAGGTTTGAGAAGCTCAGAAAAAGAAGTGTGATATCGAACAAGCCGGAGCAAAGAACTATGATATTAGTCACTGCCTGAAATATCATATGGTAGATGAAAGGTCCATGGAGGTTTATTGTCAGTAACTTCAACAGATTGATCATGAGATCATCAATAAAGGTATGTCTTTAGATAAACAAATTCAAATTGCTTTTATTATTGACAAATTTCCTCATAGTTTAAAAGATTTTAAAAAATTTGCTTCGCCATAAAATAAAAGAATTTTCAATTGAGAGTTTGATTATTCATTGTCGAATTGAAGACAAATCTTAGAGGAAAGATCAAAAAGAAAAAGTCTTAGTTGTTTCAAACAACAAAAAGTAATTCGGTGTGGTTCTGAAGTCATTTGGAAAATCATTACAGAATCAGAACCACAATGTTGTGAACCAAATTAAAAATGAGAATGCTTCAAGGCCCCAATTGCTCAATTAATTGGCAACAACCATTGCCTCAAATAAATAGCACTAGAATTTTATCTTATTTCAACTATGAAAAATCAAGTCATATGACTAAGAAATGTAAGAGCATGCCAAAACCTAGTGATGCCCCTAATGCACAGGTTAAATTGACTTATGAGTACTTTATTGCACTTATTAGTGAAATCAACATGGTTGGTGGATAGACATTAGTACCTCTCGTCATGCTGTTATGATTGTGCATTGCTCAAAATATACACAAATGTTTATGATAAGAAAGTATTGTTGGGAGATGCTCATATCACTAATGTTTCTAGTATTGGAGATGTGGAGTTGAATTTCACCTCCGAAAAGTCCTTAATCTTGAAGGATGTTATGCATAGTTATGAGAATAGAAAGAGTCTTGTTTATGAGTTTCTTTTGAATAAGGAATACATTCTTTAGTCTACTAGGGTAGATTTGTACACCATCACTAAGAATGATATTTTATGACTTAAATTGATATGTTCAAGATTTTTATAAATGAAATGGAAAATCAATTTAGTAAAAATGAAAGTGGAGTTTTTAATATGTTTAAGATATTTGTGAATGAAATTGAAAATCGTAGTGATATGGAAACTGAGTATGATTTAGTTTATTTAATGACTTTTAAAATCAACATAGAATTGTACATGAAACAATTGCACCATATTCTCCTTAAATGAATGGTAAAATAGAAAGAAAAAAGAATAATATTCTTAGTGAATTAGTAGTTGCTATTATTTGAATTCTGATGTTGCATCTCACTAGTTGGGAAAATTTATTGATTGTTTACTATGTCCTGAATAGGATTCTCGAGTATAAAAATAAGATATCTCCTTATGAGATATTGAAGAAAATACAATCAAACTTGTCTTAGTTTAAAACTTGGGATTGTGTGACTTATGTCAGAAGTTTGGATTTAAAGCAAATTAAACTCGCTAGTATAGCATGTAAATGTGTATTCATAGGGTATGTAGCAACCAATAAGGGATATAGGTTTTATGGTCTAAATATTAAAAATATCATATAATCAAATGATGTTGAATTTAATAAATATTCATTTGAAAATTATATTTTTTTCAAATAGAGAAATAGTGGGGGCACTGAACTGACTCACATTCATGTGATAATTCATGTGATAAGAACCACTCAAACAATGATGAAGTAAAAAAACTTAAAAAAAGTAAGAGAGTAAGAATTACTAAAGACTATGGGCTTGATTAAGCGGCAAATATAGTAAAAGAAGATCCAACAAATCTTCAAGAAGCCTTGTCAATTCTGGATGCAGATTTATGGCAAGAAGCTATTAACAATGAGATATATTCTCTAGAATCTAACAGGAACTGACACTTAGTAGACTTGCCTCATGGTCGCAGACCAAACACATGTAAATGGGGTCTGAAAAAGGAAACTTAAACTAGATGGAATATTTTATAAGTACGAAGCTTGTCTTATAGGCAAAGGTTATAGGGAAATATAAAATATAGATTTCTTCGATACTTTTTTGCGATCACAAAAATTACATCCATTAGGATATTGATTTCTATTGCTACTATTTATAACTTAATAGTACATCAAATAAAAGTTAAAACTGCTTTTTTATTGGTGATTTAGAAGAAAATATATATGGACCAACCAGAAGAGTTTATGATTTATGGAAAAGAAAACAATGTCTGTAAGTTAGATAAGTCTTTGCACGCTCTAAAACAAGCATCGAAGCAATGAAATACAAATTTTGATAATTTAATAATATCGAATGTGTACAAAGTGAATGAAAGTGACAAATGTGTTTATTACAAATATGAAATCAAAATTCGCAGTATCTATATCTCTATGCAGACGACTTACTCATATTTTGATCTAACATTCAGGCTATGAACGATGTGATATTAGTGGTGTGTAACAACTTCAATATGAAAGACCTTAAAGAGGGCAATGTGATTCTTGGAATCAAGATCACTAGATCCGTAAAAGGAATATATTTGGATCAATTTCACTATGTGGAGAAGATCTTAAAGAAATATAACTACTTTGGCTATAAACCCGCTTGCACATGATACTATCCAAGTGTAAAACTGTTTAAGAACACTGGTGACAATGTTGGACAAACTGAGTATGCGAGCATCATTGGCAATCTTAGGTATACTAGTGATTGTACTAGACCAGACATTGGATATGTCATAGAATTGTTGTATGCTTACTAGTAGACCGAGTAATGAGCATTCGTAAGCCATTAAGAGAGTCATGCATTCTCTTAAAAGGACCATGAATCTTAGTCTACATTATTGGAGATTTTCAATTATACTTTAAGGGTACAACAATGTAGATTGGAACTCTTTATCAGATGATTCTAAATCAAATAGTGATTATATATTCAATATAGCTAAAGGAGTTGTATCTTGGAAATCAAAGAAACATATTATCTTGGCTTAGTCCACAATGGAGTCTGAACTGATAACATTAGCAGCTGGTGGTGAAGAAGCAAGTTGGTTAAGATGTTTGTTAGCTGAGATCCCTTTATGGTAAAAACTCATGCTAGTTGTATTAATCCACTGCGATAGTACATCGTCTATTACAAAAAATTGAGAACCATTATTATAATTGTAAGGGACATCAAATAAGGAGAAAGCATAATAGTGTTAAAAACTATATATCTAAAGGAGTTGTAAGAGTAGATCATGTACACACTGATGAAAACTTAGCAGATCCTTTAACGAAAGAATTAGCTAGAGAGAAAGTCCATAATACATACAAGAAAATGAGGCTAATGCTTATAGATAAGTGAGTTGTTCGCGATGGTAACCCGATCTAAAAGATTGAAGATTCCAAAAATTAGGTTTAATGGGTGATAACAAATTGTGAGTAATATGAGATAATCATACTAGTATAAATAAAGAGAAGCGTGAATCCTGAAGTGATAAGAGGATAAGTTAATAGAAACTCTTAGTGAGATATATACTCTGTATGAGTGGAGTACCTAGTTACAGTAGTACTCTTGATAGACTCACCTGTGTGATTGTGGAACTTAGTCATGTTCCTAGGGAATTTTAAGTGTTTAGAGCTTTTACTAAATTGGGATAGATGTGCAGGACCATTAAAGTACGAGTTTTTAGAATACAACTTAAGAAAAGGTTGTGTGTAGGTTTGATGTTTTTGATAGAATTCAAGACAATTGTGCCACTCTTGTTAAATCGGAATCCTACTTGTCACACAAAGATTCAAGTCGTAAACATCTTTGTTTATGCATAGTCTTATAAACGTTCGACGTTACTTATGAGAAATTATCAAGTGTTTTTTAGATTTCCTTTGGAGAATTTGAATTTCTCCTAGTCTGAGAAATTATTTTGAGTGACCAAACGACCATTATTGAATTCTCTTTGGAGAATTATTTGATTTTCTCCTTGTTTGAGAAATTATTACTACTGGTTTTTCTACCAGATACTGCGAGGAATATTTATACCATATTTGACTAATTTTTGTATCATCATATAGTGTGTTTCTAGACCAATCATCTATTATGCAAGTAGTAATTATACATTATAAAATTAAGTTATTTTATCATGAAAACGTTGTGGTTGATGGTCTACCTTAAATAATTTTGGACTGTTTTATCTTGAAGGTGTCATGATTGATCGTCTTTCTTACAAATTTTAGACAATGT
The DNA here is from genome assembly GCF_029867415.1 of Vicia villosa. Lineage (NCBI taxonomy): Eukaryota > Viridiplantae > Streptophyta > Magnoliopsida > Fabales > Fabaceae > Vicia > Vicia villosa. The sequence goes on along the minus strand of NC_081184.1, from coordinate 15,048,285 downwards.
CGCGAAACATATTAAAAAGAGTAAACTAGTGAACGGCTCGATCCTATAATTTCTTCATTAACAATTTTTCAAAATTGCAAAACAACCTAATATATAATCTAACTATATAATCTAACTATCTAATCTAATGCACTTTTGCCAATTATTAATTTAACTCTACGTGGTCTATATATTAATCCGATTTCTTTAATTCTTAATTTCAATGTTAATTTGTCACAATTGACGTTGAAATTTTGATTGTTAACATGTCTCCTAGTTACAAAAAGTGACCTTCATTTGATTTCAACACAATTTTGAGGCTATTGTCTACGTGAATTGTTAAGTAAGGAAGTTATTACTTTAATATAGAGACTAAGCTGTCGAACGTGCACTCTAAGTCACTAACTTAGGTCAGCCATAAATATTACAAACATGTAACATGCCAACCAATGCGACATGACAAGAAACCTATCTACAATATAAGAAAATAAGATGTTCTACCAATTACCAATTTGCCCTTTGCTCTCAAATTATGCCATGTGGATAGGCTCTACATCCAGCTTTCTTTTTTTCATTTCTCTATTTTATTCCATCATATTTTCTGCAAAAAATTTCTTGGGAAGACAAAAAAATTCTGCACCATATCTTTCTTTCTTATACCCTAGCTTATCTCTCTTTATTTTTCTAGAGTGCTCTCTTTTTTCTCCAACAACTTCTCTTTCTATCTTCTCTCTCTTTGATTGTTGCTTCTCTATTTTTTTAGCAGTAGAGATTTGTTTTCTATAGTGATAAGATTAATTTATTATAAATTAAAATTATTTTAAAATGTGAATATTTTTATTTTTTATTATATCTATGTTTTTGGAAAATGTTATTTTTTTTAATATTTTTTTTAACGATGTGGTCTTTTTATTGAGTTATGTGAAATATATTTTTTAAATGTATCCTAATAGTTATAGAGATCATTTGTCTGTACTCAATCACATTAATTCATAAAAACAAGTATTTAATTATATTCTGATGGATACAAGTGAAAGAAACACCAAATTTCGGTCTATATTTTGTTATTAACAACAATAAAATTATAAGTTTGTAATATCTATGATATATTTATTTTTTATTTTAAAATTATAATATATTACTTTATACTTAACATAATAATATTAAAATACAATTAATGATATTAAAATTTTAATTTATGATACATTAAAGAGATTATTTTGTATTGTTCTTATTTATAGTAGTTTTAATTAATTTATCATCTTATTTATAAGTTTTTAAATAAGTCCTAACCTTTTACTTATGTCATTATTACAATATAATTTTAATAAAAAGAGAAACTTTATTATTATCATTTTAAATGATTGTTAATTTATAGTTAAAATAGTATTTAATTTTTAAATTTTAACTTCAGCATACTTATATCACTAATCTATAATAATAATATAGGATAATAAATTTCAATGACATTTCAATGACAAATTATATCCAAAACTTTCTTCTTTTAACTACATCGTTTGAATCAATTTCTTTTTAATTTTGTTGTCTATTTGAAACTAAATATAATGTGATAGGAAAAATATACCATTTCTATTCATTTATCATGGCATTGTAACTAGGGGTGGCAAAACGGGCCGTCCGCCCCGCCCGCCGCCCGCCCCGCCTTATGCCCGCCAAGTAAAATGGGCATCAAAATCATGTCTGCCCCGCCAAGATGGCGGGCGGCGGGCTTACCTGCCTATTTTTATTTATTTATTTTTAATAAATTAATATGTTTTTTTTTAGCGTTTAATTAAACTTTTCACTTATTTTTTAAAACAATTTTTTATAAAAGTAATTTTTTAACAAATTTACTCTAAAAAATATTACATATATTTATAAATAAATGTATAAAATAAACCATCAAGAATTGCAATTACTAGAATTAACTAAAAAAATAGTGAGTTTTGGAGGAGGAGCGGGTTTTGGCGAGCGGCGGGCTTTGGCGGGGCGGGTATAGCGGGCGGCGGGTTTTGGCGGGGCGGGCTTTGGCGAGCGGCGAGCCTAGAATCCCAACCCAACCCTCCAAATTTAGGAGGGTGCGCGGGCGGCCCGACGGGCCCCGGCCCGTTTTGCCACCCCTAATTGTAACCCAACTTTCTTTCACTTCACTTTTCACTTCAACATTACTCTTCTTTAACTTTAAATTCTTTAAATCTAATATTTTCTCACACTTTTCACTTTTCACTCATTTTGTTGAATTCAAATTCTTTTCCCTCCTTTTTACTCATTTATTACTCATTTTTATAATTCCAAATTGTATTCTCTATATCTTTTATTTATTTTTTATTTTCTTCTCATTTTTTCTTAATTTTTCTCTCTTTTCTTAATTTGTTTTAACTTACAATTTTTATTTTTCTTTTTACATCAATTATTAATATATTGTGTATCCAATAGAAAATGAATTTTGTGAACAAAATTGAGATAATGTAGCCAATTCATAAAATATTTTTCTTTATAAGATTTTTTATTTTTACTATATTACTATACATAAAAACAATTTTATAATTTTATAATATTTATTTTTAAATTCGTTACTGTAGCTAAAAACAATAATTATTTTTTTAAGTTTGTTATTTACTATATTGATTTTTTTTCAATGCAACTCTATCATTTCACGAATTGCACATTCCGATGCTAAATATTTTCACCTCTTTCTAATAACTATGCAGTATTTTCACCTCTTTCTAATAACTATGTAGTTCAACTTCTATATTACTTTAATGACAATATACTTTCTCACTTTATTTTTACTTTAGTGCAACTTTATATCTCTATTTTATTAAAATAAACTCTCAATCCCCAAAGATGTGACATATTCATTTTCTCATGTCCTATCAATGGGGCATGCAAGAATATTACACCTTTCATTTACCTTTCCAATACAACTTTCTCTAACCTCATACTCAACATTTTCAATCAAAATATTTTAATTAATTAAATTCAAATATTTCTATTACTTTACCTTCTACAATTTATGAGGGGAATAATTAAAAGATTTGTTTTAATACTTAAAATAGTTTACTTTACCTTCTACAATTAATTATTATTTTTAAATTTTTTATCATTCACTATCATAATAGTCATTTAATAAATTTGGTAATAAATGATTTAAGGCCAAAAAAAATTGTGACAAAATAAACTTAGCCAACATTCTCATTAAAGTAAATGATTTTATAACAGATCATTTTTAATAAATATTTTTTAAAATTTTGAATTTTAAAAAGAAAATAATACATAAAAAAATTTATGCTTCTAAAGTGAAATTAAAAATATATTTTTAAGTTAGTTTTAGTGTATAAAATGTGGTGCAAAAATAAGATTATGTTTTACTAAACCTTTGGTACACGGGAACATGAAGTTATTGATCAAAAAATTGATTTTTAACGGGACATGAAGTTACTGATCAAAATATTGATTATTTACGAGACATGAAGTTACTGATCAAAATATTTTTTAAGGTACACGGGGACATGAAGTTATTGATCAAACTAATATTTGTACACGGGAACATGAAGTTATTTATCAAAATATTGATTATTAACGGGACATAAAGTTATTGATCAAAATATTTTTTTATTAACTATACATTCAATTATTATTTTTTCACGGGTACCAGATACTTTTCTATTAAAAAATATATATATGAAACAAATGCGCGTCCCGTACCAGAACCCGTGCGAACGCGGGTTTGTTACTAGTTTATTATGATTAACTTGCACATATATAAAACAACACTACGAGTTCATATACTGTGACTTGACTCAAAAACAGACACAAACATTCTAATCAAATAATTTTTCTTTTTTTTTCAATAAGCATGTAAGATTATGATATTCTTTGAAGTTTAAATTTAATTATATATAAATTTGATTTGATCATGATTTCAGATTATTAGGTACACCATTATTTATGTGATTAAATAAATATAATTATTGAAAATAATGGTGCAACAAACAAAGTGATGGTCCCTATATATAAAACCCCACATGTTATTGGTCATTGCTCCCATGTGTGATGTGTCGAGATCACCATACTTTTTGGTTGAGACCCTATCCTAAAGAGTTGATACTTCCTTTTTGTTCATGAAGATTACGTGAGTCAGAAATTATTTAAGAAACTTAAATTTCTTACCAATTAGATCAATTTATTGTTAGTTATGTTTCTTATTAGTTTGTCTCATAAAAGAAAATAAATACTTTTTAATGTTTAATTTTGATTTATTATTATCTAAAATATGCAATTCATTCATTATTTTAAAAAAAAATTTTTAACTAGATTGTCAAAATAGAACATTATAATTTAGAATTATCAAAAGCCTACTAGTCTAAAATCAAATTATGTATCCTATAAATATAAAAATTGCAAACAACTCTGAGAAAATTTAATATGCCCGAGAGGGAGTTCAAAGCTTCAATATTTTATTTTAATAGAATTGAGTTTAGATATTATGTAAAAACGAGTTGAATAATAAATTCTAATATAAATATCATCTAGAATTAATTCTAGCAACAGAAATTACAAATTCTAACTTCAAGTATAATCAATTTTAGAGGCATAATCAATTCTACTTTTTCTAAAATAAACACTTCAAAATCACTTATAATCAAATCCTATACCTCTAGAATTGATTACGGGTCTTTCAAAAGTCAATTCAAATATGCTATAAGAGTAATGTTTAAGAGAGTCATGATATACTAACATAAAATTTTAAAGTTTTGACTGAATATGTAATGTTATTTTTTTTGTTTAAGTATTTAATCTAATATTCATGTTTTTTTTTTGTTTAAGTATTTAATTTAATATAGATGTTTTTCCTCACGTGACTCATTAGTGATATTAGAGACAAGTTTGGACCGACTTTTTGTATTAAAAAAATTCCTAACATGATGGTGGTTAGACCGCATATTTCATTTTACTATATGTGGCGTGAAAAAAAGTGGCAATAGTAGTATAAAATTATGTGAATGAAAGAGTTTTTATTTGAGTGAAAATATATTTGATTGACTAACACTGAAGATGGAAGATTATTGAGATACAATTGTGAGCCGGAAGACTCATATTTGATTGTCTTAAAATTTGGATAAATATGTAGTGTGTTATACTAAATTCTTTAAAAAAAATCAAATTCTTTAGTATTACCTTTAAATTTTAAGAAAGATGACTATGATTATATTGATATTTTAAAAAAAATTAGAAAACAACAATATAATTAATATTATATACTCATATATTATATTATTTTTGTAAAATATTTTATTTATATTAATTATATTTTAAATTATAAATGGTAAAAAATAAGATGATATTTTATTTACAAAAAGAGTACCAATTCATAAAATTCGAGAAGCACTCCTCCATCCCAACGACCGGTTTACCGATCGAATGAGCTATCTCGTCCCAAATAATCTTCATCACTTTACAATTAAAAAAAGAATGGTCCATACTCTCACAATTAAGCCCACAAAAAACACAATTTAATGAATTTAAAGGCAAAGCAATACCTCTATTCTTCAAAAGATCCTTCGTTGGTAGTCTATTAACAAGAAGTCTCCAACCAAAAATCTTAATTTTGAATGAAACCTCCACCTTCCAAATCTTGCGCAAGAGATCGTCAAACCTATTATTATTGTTATATAATAATAATAATAATAATAATAATAATAATAATAATAATAATAATAATAATAATAATAATAATACCAATGCTTAAATAGAACATTTTAGTGTCTTTCTAAAAGAAAATTAAAAAAACTTATTTTATTCTACTTATTTCAACATGCTTCCGTAAACAAAAATTGCAAATATTAACTTTTACTTAGGATTTTGTGATCATGATCAAATGTTTTTTATTTTGAATTTTTGAAGTCCTTTCAATTCAAAGATAAAATACGAGGAAGAAAAACCTGTTGTCATCTGTTGTGCTCCATCCACTATCTTTCGGATTTGAACAAAAGAAAAAGTGACTGATGGAGTGGTCTGTGTGTGGTGAGGGTGATACTTCAAAAGTGGAATCCATATCCTATCTCCACCATGTTATTATTGTATTGCCATTTGTCAACCTCGTAAATCATTTTCATACTTATAAATTCAAAATAAATTCTTTAGAGTTGGTGTAGCTTAGGTCTTGAAAGTGTGCTCCTCTCACGATTTAGAGTTTGAATAAAAAAAATTTTAAAAATAAATAAATTTCTCCAAAAAGTTCATCTTCATTTCTCCTTTCTCAACAAGTTCATCTTCAAATACTCTTTTATTATTATGTTCATCAAGTGATAAATATGCAAAAATAATTGGCACTGCTATTTTGCTTACTAAGTACACACGAATTTATTTGATGTGAAGAGAAATAGTACACATTTCTAACTAAAAAATTGTTATAAATAATAAACAAAGTATTTTGATATTGAATTTGAGTGGTTAAATATTTTTGGATTTTAACTAAAAAAACTTCAAAAAATGCATTCACACGAATCCTAAGATTAGATGGTTCACAATAAATTGAGTGGACCATATTTACACCAAAACTTAAAAAGATAAAAGTACTCCATCTTCCTCTTTTTCATAATAATCCTTCTACCTACACTTGTTTGTAGATATATTTTATTTTAAACATTAGAAATATTTATTGTTTATATTTTAATAATTTTTTATTAATATTATTAACTATTTGAAGATATAAAAAATTAAATTAAATATACACATATAAAAAAAAATTTAACCATATAAATATTTAAATATGAGATTAATCGAAATACACTATCAGTGTAAATCTAATTAGAATGAGTGATTTTGACACATAAATATGAAATTAAAAATAAAAATAAATAAATTATAATTAAATTATTTTAATAACTACTTCTTTCATAATTCTCTCATTTTATATGTCAAAATCACTCATTTTAATTGGATGACAGTGTAAAGTTAGTTTATTCCAATTAATCTCTTTAAATATATACATTTTAAAGTGAATTGTACATATTTAGGAGTTATTACAATTATTAAAAATTTGTCTTGAAATAATTATAATTTTTTCAATATTATCAAATATTATTTTATGATTATATATCTCAATAATATGCATTATTTTTAAGCTAGTTTTTTAATTTACATTAATAATATTTGAAATTAACCCATACTACTTAATGTTAATGAATTTGATAAAATGAATTAATCAAAGTTTAATTGATTAAAAAAATGAATTTGATAAAATAGTTATATTATATTTTTTTATTAATACTTTTTATTTAATTAATGTAAAATGACTATGATAATTTTTATAAGAAGTTGAGAGATTGAGAGTTCCCACAAAGGAATACTACAAAAACAAATAAATATTATTATTCTCCATAATATTATATTCCCCTGGTCATCTGCCATTGCAAAAAAAAGTGAACCACCACCACCATGTTCCACTATACAACAAAATCCATTAAATTTTCACACCCCCCAATCCTACTTTTCCAACACTCTCTTCACAAAGTTTCAACCTTTATGCTTCAAATGGAATCAAACTCCACCATCCAACCCTAGAATCACAAACCACCCATATCTTACCCATGGCATCATTCACCACAACCCATTACTTCAAATCCTCAATTTTCATCCTTTTATTCATAAAAACCCTATCTTTTGACCCAATTCCATTGTTTTCCTTTGTTGATTTTGAAAAAGATCTGAAATTTAAGTCCAATGTTGCTTTTTTTGGTAATGCAAAAGTTGTCAATGATGAGTCCAGGATTCAACTCTCTGAGACTGGGAGAGTGGTTTACAAGAAACCCATCAAGCTTTTTCAAGGTAAACCTAAGCAATTAGTTTCATTTTCAACTTACTTTACATTTTCAATCTCATTGGAAAGTGGATTGGAAAGTGGGGGTGGTACTGGTTTAGCTTTTGTTATGATTCCAAATGGTGTTAAAAGTGTTAAAGGTGATGTTTTTAATCAAACCTCATCTGGGTTTTCTCTTGGATTGGAAAATAATGATTTTGAAGTTGTTGGGGTTGAGTTTAGTGTTTCAAGGGATGGTAAAAATGAGATTTTGATTAGAAATGGTGTTTCAAGTAAGATCTATGTTACCAATTTGGGACTAACAAGTGGTGAAAAGATGCATACTTGGATTGATTATGAAGCAAGTTCAATGAGATTAGAAGTGAGATTGAGTAAAAATGGGAATTCTAAGCCACTTGATCCATTGTTATGGGACAAAATTGAAGTATCTAATGTGTTGAAGAAGGAAGAGATGTTTGTAGGTTTTAGTCCTGTGAAAGAGAGTAATGCTTTTTTGTACTCATGGAGCTTTGTTGTGAGGAATTTTCCACCACATTCAATGCATTCAGAGCCACTTGATCCTAAGGTTTTTGTGAAAAACAGTGAGATTCCAATGGTTGTTGAAGCAAAGGGAAAGGGAAAGGGAAAGAGTGATTGTTTTTTGAGAGTTCTTGCTGCAATGATATTTGGTACTGGTTGTGGAGCTTTGACAGCATTCACTGTGCTTTATTTGTGGACAATCTTTGGCAATAAACGCGGCGCGGTGGTTCCGGAAGGATGTGTTATGCAAGGTTTGGATGGTGATTATAGGAAAGTTAAAATTGTTGTAGATAGTAAAACCATTGGAGATGGTAATAAGTAAGATCTTGTGAGAATGAATTGTCTTGTTGGAAAATTGGTGTTTGTATATTTAGTGTTTCTTGTACTTAATAGGTTTTGATCTGTTGTATGATGATTCATAATCTATGTTTTTTTGTTACATTGTCTATTGTTTGTCAAATTGAGATTGAAATTCAACTTTATTAAATATTGATTGCTTATGAAAGATGATGAAATTGAAGTTATAGGCAAGGTTTTAAATATCGGTCGGCTTTTGAGATTTGAGTCGGTCTAGGTGTTGTGAGATTGATTGTTGTCGTCACAGTCTGAATTAAACACAATTTATTTTTCATTTCATCATAAAAACGATGAATAAGGCCATCTTATTTTCCATTTCATCATAAAATTTTCCATTTCATCATAAAAACGGATGCCATCTCATTTTTCATTTCATCATAAAAACGATGAATAACGGTATCGCCATCTGCATCTTTCAATCCCATTTAGTCTTAAGTGGTTTATAGGTCTTTGTTATGTGTAGGTTGCTGACAGATATTGTGTACTATATAATGATGAGTTGATGAATAAAATAAGTCTAGATCAAATGGTTCATAATAGAAATTGGTTTTCTAGGCTTTGTTTTGGTACTTTTTAACCAAAAGAAAAATGAAATAGAATATAAAAATATGATAAGAAGGATGTATAGCTGTTATCTTTGTTTTTTCTTTATATTAATGAAAATAAATGATACATTCATGTCTTACTTGACTTTTAAGCAAACTGTATAAAGAAAGAAATTGCAACAAAGGTTGCATAACACCTAATAAACTAACAAAACTTCAATTATGAAAGAAAATATGCAACATATGGAAGGATGAACAAACAATAAAGAAACAATGTCATCATCTAAAAATTTACTCTTTTGTGTTTGACTATGTGATAACCAATAAAACTCAACTTTAGAAAAAAGGATTAATAAAAATGGATAGATTTTAATGTATTTCTTCACAAAATATAGTCTATGAAATGTTTTATTAAGCAAGGTTTGAACTTCAATCATTAGCCCCTCTTTATAAATATACATATTATGGCAGCTTCTTTTTATGTCGGGTAGACACTCTTGTTTACAATGTAGTAAATTTTGAAATTTTTTCCTACTTGTTTGAGTTATGTGACATGTTTATGTTATTTGTGTTGGATTAGATTAGATTAGTTTCGTAAGTTTTTTATTTTTTTTTATTATTCGATTGTTATTTTCAATCATGAAGATTGTCTTTACATAGTCTCCAACAGAGTTTCTGTCGATATAAAAAAACATGTTTAAATTATGAGTTGAAGTTACTGACATGTAAAAACTATCAATTATCTTGCTAATTCATGTTTAATATTTTTATCAAAATTCTAAATGCTTGCATTTGATTTATAATTAAGAAATGTGTTAAAAAGATTTTTGTTCAACGGGTCAACCACCAAGTTATTAGTATGCCATAAGTGGGGCGGGTTGAAGTTATGTATTCGGAAATCTAAGTTAACTCAACTCGTCTCGCTTCGCCTCACTTTTCGATAGACTAAGTTAGAAAGTCTAGAGGATATCTCTTCGTTTTCCATCCTTACTAAATGTATTACATTTGTTCATGTTTTTACAAGCTAAAGTATTATATTACACTAATTATCATTTAATCTAATTTGTTTTTTTGACAAATAAATCATTAAAAAAAAAACTATAATTTTTTTTTAATAGTATTCCATAAGTGGGGCGGGTTGAAGTTATGTATTCGGAAATCTAAGTTAACTCAACTCGTCTCGCTTCGCCTCACTTTTCGATAGACTAAGTTAGAAAGTCTAGAGGATATCTCTTCGTTTTCCATCCTTACTAAATGTATTACATTTGTTCATGTTTTTACAAGCTAAAGTATTATATTACACTAATTATCATTTAATCTAATTTGTTTTTTTGACAAATAAATCATAAAAAAAAAACTATAATTTTTTTTTTAATTTAGATTTCAAGAAAGCAAAAAACAATGGTCCCGGCGGGGCTCGAACCCGCGACCTTCGGCTCATAAGACCAACGCTCTAACCAACTGAGCTACGGGACCATGTTTTTAATATTTTTCTTTTTATGTAAAGACAATAAGAAAATTACAATACTTGCAAAACTATAAGAATTTATTTATTATACTTCCTCCGTCCCAAAATATAAGAGAAAACACAAAAATCACATTTATTAAGAAAAAGGAAAAACACAATAATTTGGATAATGGTTTTTTATAATTTTCTGGTAATAATCGTTTTGGAAAGATGTAAAAACAATTATAATTGGTGGTTGATTATAGAAAAAGTGAGAGAGAAAGTAAATTAAATGCAATTTGCATTTAATTCTATCTTGAAAAAAATGAAAGTTAATTTTTTTCTCTTATATTTTGGAATAAGAAAAGTATTTTTTTCTCTTATAATTTGAGACGGAGGGGGTATCATATAAGAAAATGTATACGATCAATTTATCATAGTTGTAAAATCGTTAATTTTGTTTGATTTAAATTTTAATTATTTTTTAAAGTCACATATAATTGGTTATAATTTATTGACTTTAAAAATATTTACGACGATGTATTAGAATTAAACCTACTAGTAAATAACTTTACAATGACATTGTATTGAATATTCTAATGATAAAAAATATATAAAATTAGAGAACAATATAATAAATTATAAAGATCAGGTATGTAAATTTTAAATATGTATTCGATCAAATCTATCTATGATGTCGAATCAAGGTTCCCAAAAGTCAAGAATCTGTTGCATACATGCATTTGGTACATCCTTAGTCATTGGAATAAGATCAGAAAATTTATATTTCAAGTGCAATACATATGGTGCAACTAATGGTTGCCCTGAATCATCTTCATATGGTGACATCTTTAAAAATGACTTTCTGTCAATCTTCCTGTCTGGCTGTTTCACATTCTTTACGCAATACCTCCATGTCTTACAAACCCCCTTCGTAAGTTAGGTTCTATTACAAAATCGTTTTCATCTAACTCTCTAATAATCGTCATTTCTATGCATAAAAAGATAAAAAGAAAGTGAGAAAATGGGCTCAATACCTAAAATGGTTGTGGATGATGAAGATGTAATATGAAGAAATTTCATAAGGAAGTGCAAAAGTCAAACTCATAAAGAGGACAATGGAAGAAAGAAAACTGTGACTCAACCATTTATGGAGTTGTTAAGCCCTTAGGTCGTGTTGACCATCATCACGAGGCAATAGGGTTGCACATACTTATGTAGGAGCAGCGCATCATCGACTCTTGTTGTGAATGTGTAAACATATCTACCACCTATATCATTTAGACTTTTTCGAGGCAGTTCCATCATTACATAGCCTTAAATGCATCACATTCCCTCAGAGAAGCAATTGTGAGGCGCCTTCCGGGGAACTCGCCCTTTTAGGTCTCACTTGAGGGACTATCTTTTTCAACTTGCGCTAGCAATGGAACATAGGTACTTCTCTTAATGTTTGAGGGACTGTGAGCTTGAATGACTTAGCTTAATCATATAAACCCTTTTGGCATCATGCTTGAGGGAATATGAATCAAAATGATCTTATTTGATCCCAAAAAGGCCGGCACATAGCACCCCCGACCCAAGAGTAACACAAGACGATATTAGGAACGAAAGGGCGGCATCATGTGGCGAGCATGTGAGCTCGGCCAACCCGGCCCAATATATCTCGAGCATGAGTCTTTCGGTTCAGTCCATGCGCACGAACACGTCTCAACACGTGTGCAAGAAAAAGAAACCACAACACCACTTATTCAAGAGCAAAGTTGCGCCTCCTATTAAGGGGGCGACTGATTTTTCCTATTCTCATGATCTAACCAAGTAGGTGGGAAATAAAATCAGGTAGTAACTGTTTGACGTATAAATTTCTAAGCTACATGGTTAGAAAAAATTATCACTAGATACTCAAAAGCCAAAAACCTTCTTACACTCCATAAATGTCAAGCCTATGATCACTGCATACTTAAAAGCCCAAAAAAAATCCTTCTCACACTACTTACAGTGTAAAACATGATTTTAGAAACATATTTGATGACATTCAATAACAATCAAATAACAATTGAACATTTTATAATTAGTTTTAGCTCTAAAAATTGAACAAAGACTTGCTAATAGCTCAAATATAAATATACAAAGAATTTTCGACAAGCGTAGTTAAAATTTTATTAGTTACGCATTTAAGCTTTTATTAAGCTAAATTTTAAATTTTATCAATTTACCAAATTCACACATAATATTCATTTTTGGTATTTGCTAATTAGCACTATAAACCAATGGTTGGAGGCAGTAGTTTAGGAATTGTTTGAATGTCTGGAGATGGGCAATAGATTTGAGCTTTGTTTCACTGAAACAGAGCAACTTCTGGGGATCTCAGACTGATACTTCATGCAATAGTTGTTTAAACAATAATATTGTCTTTTCATACCAGCATAACAACATGTTACATAGACACAGAAATAAAAACCACAAACAATTACACAACAGGAAGTTGCAGAATGATATGTTATCCATCTAACATATCATCCACCACACAGACAACATCAAAGTGCTCATATGTCATCATGTTCCTGATGATACTCTTCTTCTTCCTCTTCCTCTTCCTCTCCATACTCGTCATCCTCAGCAGTAGCATCTTGATACTGTTGATATTCCGACACAAGATCGTTCATGTTACTTTCAGCCTCAGTGAATTCCATTTCGTCCATACCTTCACCGGTGTACCAATGCAAGAAAGCCTTTCTCCTAAACATAGCAGTGAATTGTTCACTCACCCTACGGAACATTTCCTGAATGGAAGTAGAGTTTCCAATGAATGTTGAAGCCATCTTCAACCCAGTTGGGGGAATATCACAAACTGTGGACTTCACATTGTTTGGAATCCATTCCACAAAGTAGGATGAGTTCTTGTTTTGAACGTTGATCATTTGTTCATCAACTTCTTTAGTGCTCATTTTGCCTCTGAAGATGGCTGATGCAGTAAGGTATCGTCCGTGTCGAGGGTCAGCCGCACACATCATGTTCTTGGCATCCCACATTTGCTGTGTGAGTTCTGGTACACTCAAAGCCCTGTACTGCTGAGAGCCTCTTGAAGTCAAAGGTGCAAACCCCAACATGAAAAAGTGGAGACGAGGGAACGGAATTAAATTCACAGCTAGCTTACGAAGGTCAGAGTTAAGCTGACCAGGAAACCTCAAACAACATGTGACACCAGACATGGTAGCCGATATCAAATGGTTAAGATCACCAACTGCATCACAAAAACCAAAATTAGAAACCTTATTGAACAAGATGCAACAAAATTGGAAACTTATATTCATTTGCGTTTAAAAAACAGCTTACAGCTTGGGGTTGTGAGCTTGAGGGTACGGAAGCAAATATCATACAAGGCTTCATTATCAAGAACCATACATTCATCTGCGTTTTCAACAAGCTGGTGAACAGAGAGAGTAGCATTATAAGGTTCCACCACCGTGTCAGAAACCTTAGGAGAAGGAAAAACCGAGAAAGTAAGCATCATCCTATCAGGATATTCCTCCCTTATCTTCGAAATCAAAAGAGTACCCATTCCAGATCCAGTTCCTCCACCTAGTGAATGACATACTTGAAAACCTGAACACACAAAAAGATAAAAAAACACACCACACCCATGTCATAATCAGCCACTTAACCCTTACATAAAAATTTAAAAAAAAAAAAACACAAATTATGAAACCCTAAATCCTAAATTAAAAAAAAAAAATTAAGTTAACCATTTACAGTTCAACAAGTGATGAAAGTTTCCAACTTTCCTAACAAAAACATATATACAAACACTCTAATTCAAAATCATCAACCAAATTTAGAAAATTAAAAATAAAAAAAAAAAAGCAACATAGATCTCATTACATAAAAAGAAGAAAAAAAATCCACAATTAGCAACAAAAATTCTAAATTTCTAAACAAGTTGAAAAGACCATACCCTGCAAGCAATCACAGTTCTCAGCTTCTTTCCTGACAACATCAAGAACAGAATCAATAAGCTCAGCGCCTTCAGTATAATGACCTTTAGCCCAGTTATTCCCAGCACCACTCTGCCCAAACACAAAGTTATCCGGTCTAAAGATCTGACCGTACGGTCCAGACCGGACACTGTCCATGGTACCCGGTTCAAGATCCATGAGAACCGCTCTAGGAACAAACCGGCCACAGCTAGCTTCGTTGTAGTAAACATTGATTCTCTCTAGTTGAAGCTCAGAGTCACCGCCGTATCTTCCGGTTGGGTCGATTCCGTGTTCAGCGCAGACAACTTCCCAGAATTTGGCGCCGATTTGGTTGCCGCACTGGCCACCTTGGATGTGAAGAATCTCACGCATTTTCGGGTGTGGGGAAAGTGAAATTGGAAGAGGGAAATTGGAAGAGTGAGATTGGGAATTAGGGTTTGTTTGGTGTGAGAAATGGGTGAAAAAGTGAAAGGGATATTGGTATTTATTTGATTAATTTGAAATTGAGATTTGAAATGAAATTGAAATTTGAAAATTTGAAATGACAAGTTGTTTTTGTGGGACCTTTTTTTGAGAGGAAGTGTTGTTACTATTTTACTTTGGTCAAAATTCAAACCGCCAAATTTTATTGGGATTTTAAACTTTTCTTCTTTTTTGTGAAAAAAAATTTTAAATAACTAGGTTTAATAATAAAATTACAAAAAAAACCATGTTTTCGGGGTATTTACCAAAATGTCTAGGTTTGGGACCGAATGTAAGTGAATGCGCCAAATGGTTTGGCACATAGGTGTATATTTTAGGTGAATACGCCAAACCATTTGGCTAACCCTAAAAATGTGGGTGTATGCGCCAAATGGAATGGCGCATTAGGCTAGGCATTTTGCCCTAATAGCCATACCATTTGGCGCCTAAGTGTGCTCCCCTTTTTTTTTTTTTTCAATTTTTTTTTAAGTAATGTTACTATATTTTTTTCTTTTAAATTTTTTTTTTAAATTATTTAAGTTTTTTTTTTTTCCAAATTTTATTTTGTAAAGTTTTGTTAAATACATAGGTTTTAACCTTGTTCTAAAACTAATTTTTTAGGGTTTATAGTTTTAAAATTGCAATTTTTATAGTTATGTTAAACATACCTATATATATATATCGATGATTAAATACTGTATTATTTGTAAAAATGTAGTGCACAAAATGTAAAATGAAATTTGATAATCGAAAACAAAACATTGGTTATAATAGATTAAAGAAAGGAAACATCGATTACGACTGATTAAATAAACGATACATTGACACAATTGATTGAAGAAAACACAACTAAATCCTCAATGGCGTCCATCACCAAGATAGCCATCCGTTCCGCACCCTGGTCTTGTTATCACACGTTTGCCGCGATCGTTCATCCCGCCGCGAAGATTGGCACCACCCCTTTCCCTAGCTCGACCCCTGCCCCTGCCCCTTTGTGCTTCTTGTTGGGTCTGTGTCACTGAGCCTGGAATTGGGATGTCTCGTGGGTCGCTGTCTATGAATTCGTCCACGCCCCCATAATTTTCCGGTAAACGGGTGTTGTAAAGTCGGTGACCCATCCCCTCAAAAGCGTTAAGTCGTGGTTGTGGAGTGGTTTGGGAAAAGATTTCAGGTGCGTAGCATCCAGCATCACTAGAACTACCTTGAACAAATCCGAATTGGTTCGATGGTGTTGCATATCCGGAGGGGGTGCCTCGGTGAGAGGAATCACCAAAAGGACCATCGTCGGGACTTAGATGTATGCTAGAAGAACCGGGCGTAAGGTTGTGGCCGAAAGGCCTTGAGGACCCTGCAAACGCTGTAAATCCTAATGGTTGTGAATGGGTCTCATATTGGCCCGAGGAATGATGGTGGTTTCCAGATTGTTGAAAAGGCTGGGACTGGGATTGGAACATATTTGGATGTCGGTAGTTGTGTGCGGAACGGGACGGAGTGTTGAAAATATTTTGTTGTTGCTGCTGCTGTTGTTGTTGTTGTTGTTGTAGTTGTTGGCGTTGTTGTAGGCGTTGTTGTTGTCGTTGTTGTTGCCGTAGTTGTTATCGTAGTTGTTGTTGTTGTTCTTCTTCTTCTACTTCTTCTTCCTCCTCAGGTTGTTGTTGTGGTAAGATGTAATTGTGAGCACGGGGATCAATCAAATAGAACGGAGCTGCAAGAAACAGGTTAGGGGATGTAGTTGTACGATACCAACTCATGTACTCGGCGGTCGGTTTCATCTCATGGTCACTGACGGGGAAGTTGAGGACATATTGGCGACGGTCCTTCCACATCTGGCGGTGTTCGGGTGCAAAATCCTTCCAGTTTTGGTGTGTCCATTGATGATTGACTCGTTTGAGGTGCCACCGTCCCACGTCAATTGGAGGGTCTGGTATACGTTGGCGCATTCCGAACTGTAGCATAACACGGTCACGATGATGCATTTCAATGATGTTGTACCGGATTATGCAACACTTTGTGGTCCAAATTTCTGCATCCTGAGCTCTAGGCACATGCTCACATTCGAGATACGGTCTCCATATAAACTGCATGCATAAGAGTTATACATTATCTCGGGAAATTATTTATAAAAAATAAACATATAAAAGAGAAAAAGGTTAGAGATAATACTTGTTGAGGTCCTAGGTGATCAATCAGGAGATCTTGCCTCTCATAAGCTCTGATCCGTCTCTGAAGGTTAAAAATATAATATCACACATTGTTACAACCTTCAACTACACTCCATCTTACAGAAAGGCGTGGGTTGCAAAAACAAAGGCAATTGAGACAGTCTATGTAACACCCTTTTCTAAACCCCAAATATTTAATAAATAATCAGAGAATAACATGCATATAATTCAAAAGGGCGTCACATTGATGCTTTTAGAAGAACTAAAAACCTTAAAAAAAACTGGCAGCATTTATCTATACGGCACAATACTCCTGGTCATTTTAATAACACTCAATATCAAATCACAATTTAACCTGAATATGCATTCGCAGCGGAAATATATGATACTCATGTGATTTATAATGATTCATGTCCCATACCATGATCATACATCGACTAATAAATCTCAATTCAACATAAACATAATCAAAGTGGTTTGGCTTGTAAACCTCTCAAAAGACATGTAACTAATAAATAAGTTCACCAGTCATAGCATAATACATACGCAAATATAACATGAGTTCAATACACCTAGTCTACCCAGTGTTACATGACCAGAGCATCGACTCACTACCTAGTCTCCAATAACCAAGGAAGAACCTCCAGCTAGGTTACACGCGGCTACTAAACTCCAGAACCTGCATGTCGCCAAACGAGGGCAACATTAAAACAGAAGGGTGAGAATACGAACCATTATGAAGAAAGTATAACAGAATATAATGGTTAAATCAACAATTCAAGTAATTAGTCATACTATGTAAAACATGATAGATAATAGTAATCAACACATATTTCACATGTTATCGAGTATACAACAAGCTTAAATAGTATAATATTTCAATTTTACTATTATATTCTCAATTAAGTACACAATCATAATTCTCGCATATTCACACATCTAATCAAATATGTATTCAAACTTCACTCGTTCAATTATCAAACTCGTACACATATCACAACTACATCAACTTCACATAATCAATTATCGCATAATTTTAATGTGACTCAATGCAAGATATGTGACGCTATGCATGTGGTACCGAATTGTGAACCCAAAGTTTCACCGCTTTCCGATTCAATATCTAGAATCCAAGCCACGCTTCCGATCCGGACAAGACCAAAGCCCACCAAACGTAAACATATAGTTTACCGCCTCCGATTCACTTTAGAATCTAAGCCTCGCTTATGTTTCAAAGCAAACCACCTTTGTTTCAAGGCATCCATGATATGAATGTATGTACAATGTAAATCAACATATGCAATTAAGATCATCTCTACCATCTTAATATTTAGCATATCACAATAATTCACTCAATGAATTATCCACAATATTGTACACAACATTCTCATCACATAAGCATTATTCACATATAATAGTCAACACACAATTCCAATTAACGCTAGTAACCATACTATCTCATGTTAATTCTCATTTTTGCCAATTATACATGGACACACACTTTCAACATCAAGCAGTTAATCATTAGAGTTAATATTCACCAACTACTCACAGAGAATCAATATTAGCACAACATCATGGCATATACATATATTATTCTTAACATAGATATTCAAACCAAAACACAATTACGGACGAATCTTCAAAGTACCGTAATTTACCGACAAACCGAATAATTGATCCAACTTCAAGTATATTCCAATCAATTAAACTCATTGCAATTAATTTAACTATTAATTAAATCATCTAATTAATAATTACACTTCATTTATTCTAAGTTACTAATTCATTTTCTATTCCTAAAACTAATATTTAATATAAAAGATATTAAAATTCACACTATTTCGGTCGGTTCGTAATATCACATTTTCAACAAAATGACATCGCCACCTTAATCTACTAATTAAACTTAGCTACCACGTAAATTTTCATCAAATTCCGGACAACTAATTATACCGCTTAATTCGGCTATTTCGATCAAACGGGACTGTTTTGAATTATATTATTCTATAGTTGCTACTATTTCATTTTTAATATTCTAGCATCCTATGAGAAGGGGCATTTGTTTCTACTAAGACTCATGTTCACAATTTATTGATTTACCATTTAATTATATTTCATTTCATGACTATGGTTCCATTTTCTATTATAACATATCATTATATAAGTTCCCTAATTAATAGTATGTGGAAACATGTAAAACAAAACCATGAACAAAACAAAGAAAATACAATAACAGAACAAACATGAACCGAAAACAGTAACCTGTGAGTGGGTTGTTTCATTTTTTTCACTTTATACCATTATATATGCATATCTTAAGTGGTAGTGTCAACACATAAAAACAGGCTGGTTATTTCATTCCCTTAAGTAACACCCAAAATGAAATTATGATGCTCAATTCATTTCCATCATTGTTATATCACCATGTATATATTAAATAATAGTATGAGAATTAAGAAACAATACAGACAATGAATGGGACAGCAACGAAAGCAAGGCTACAGTAGTAACATGAAGAAAACTAACATAGCACCATATAAAACAAAACGAAAATGGATCACATCACACAATGAAGAGCATCAAACGAAATAGCAAGTGACTGGCTGCCAACCGTCAATGGTTTCTTGCGCCAAACAGCATGGCTCATATGAACTACCATTTTCTTATTCTCTTTGTGCATAGAATTTATATTATTTCAAATTAAATTTCTACTTTCTACACAATAATCTAATCATGTTAATCTACCTATTTACCCCATTATACTAGCCCACAATGATAGGGATTCTCCCCCTTACCTCTTCAAGGTGCTTCAAACCCTAGCTTTTGCCCCTTGTTGTTCTTCCCCTTTCTTCCTCTTCCTCTTCTCCAAAATGAGCCAAAGTTATGATACCTCTACTCTTCCCAAACCCTTACTACATTATTCATATTGGGCTTAACCCATATAATTCCACTTCCTAACTAATTAGGCCCAATTGATAAAATAGAGTAGTCAAATAAATAATTATGCTCCAACAAATAATATTATTACCCTTAATATTATTTTCCAATTAATCCAATTAAATTCGACTTTATCTCAAATAAATAAAATCCAATAATAATATTATTTCTAATATTATTTCTCTACATATTCCACTTTATTAATTCTTCGATTAACCGAATAAATTCTAACTTCACTTAATAATTTGAACACGTTTCTCAATAACACCGACGATCCAATTAATTATCAAACTTCGTCCAAATTAAGTATATAAATCCTTATTTAATTTAATTAGCCAAATAATAAAATTCGGGCTGTTACAACTCTCCCCCACTTAAAATATTTTCGTCCTTGAAAATTCAGTCGACACAACCATCTCAACACCCAGTCCACATCCACTCTCTCTATCGATTCATATCGATACAAAACATTCTACACTTACGACCATATAAAGCTTCAAAAGATGTCATTTCAACATCCGAAGGAAATACCATGCAACACTCAATCCTTTCGATGCACAACTTAGCAAGTCTCTTCATCGAATAATCCATCTTCATCGAAATGAAACGAGCACATTTCGTCAACTATCCATACTGACCCAACTCACTTCACAATTACTCGATGCCTCGACAATCTCGAAACAAAATCCATAGAGTTACTATCTCACTTCCACTCGGAAATAGATAACTGTTGCGCCAACGAAACCGTTCCTGACAAATCCAACTCAAATACACAATTCTGGTATATCACTCTTCATACTTTACCACTAAACATTTCCTCAAATTTCTATACATCATTAATACCATGATTAATACTCAAATCATTACGATGTTCCTCATCCACAAATTCTCTTTGTCCGAATTCAAATCATCAGGAATACAAACTTGATCACAATATCTCATGACACCATTCTCGACAATCTAAAAGTTATCACTTTTTCCTTGATTACTCAATATCATCTTGTCAACCAATTACAAAGTCCGATTTCTAACCTTCTCTAATCTTGTCAAAATATCACAAGTAGGCTTCAACATACCAACTTAACACACGAAGACGTCGCTTCACAACCAAGCCCAACCCTCTAAATCGTTCCAGCGATTTCTAATTCTTGAATCCTCAATATAACTTATAAAATTATTTCCTACTCAATGCATCGGCCACAACCTTCACTTTTCCAGGATGGTAATTTAAACCAAAGATTAAAATCCTTCGAAATTCTACTCGTCTTGTTTACCTCATATTCAACTCTTGTGATCACCCAACACATCAAACCTTGATCCACACAAACAATGCCTCTTACATTCCAAAACAAATACAAAGGCAACCAACTCCAATACATACATCGAATAATTCCTCTTATGTACTTTAAGTTACCTTGAAGCATAAGCTACCACTTATCGATATCTGCATCAACACACCTCAACTCGAAATCCCATATCCAATAAAATTCACTTCTTCCAACCAAAACTCACATTCAAAAAGCTTTACATAACCTTCTTATCTTTCAGCACCAATAACACAATCCTTAAATGTTTAACATGATCATCGTCGCTCTTAGAATCAAATATCCTCAAGAAATATTACCTCATAGAACCTTCCTTCTTCTTACTCGACAAACAAGCGTAACTCTACGACTATACACTCAGGCAATGAACCTCTTCTCAACAACTCCTCAAATCTGCTCTTCAACTTCTCCTTGGTCGCTTTACACGCTACCAAGTTAGTAAGACACGTATATCTCGTTCAATACGATATTGTCTCCTATCAACAATAGATTAAGGGTGATCAAGTCCTCAATTTGTCAATAGACAATCGACAATCATAATGAAACATAAACCATCATTACTAAACCATAATAGTGTTTCTTCAGAACTCGCACTCGAAATCGCTTAAAACACCAATACCCAAATTCTCTCTTAAAGTTACAATTACTTGCTCTAAATCCAAACAGTTCATACCAAAATTCTCATCAAATTGGTCTAACGGAAAACAAACTAAATTAATTCCAAAATCTCTACCAAGGATGCTTAACGGATAATTCAAACACGCAAAAGAAGTAGAAACAAAGCCACAGCAGTTGTATCAATAACTACACTTCCATGCATAACAGATAAAACATGATCCAATCTTATAGCACAATCCAAAGAATAAAATAATGCGTTGCACCATTATCAATAATAAATCACGTACCTTATATTAACTTATCCTTAGAGGTAGTCTCAGCACCAGACAACGCAAACACTTTGCCTTTCGCTTGATCCTTCTTTGGCTTATCGCACATGGCACAATTGTGCCCTTGCTCACCACAACTGTAGTAAATCCTACTCGAACCAACTCCACAATCAACAGTTTTTTGAACCGTCTCGCCACACCTGTAGAACTTAATCAGAGTAGAAGCTCCTCCCCCACTTGGCTTCTTGCCAAGACCAGATTGTTCCCTCATGTCATCATACGATTTCTCACGGAACTGTTCTCCTCCTTGTTTCAACTGTAGAAACCTCACTTCTTTCTTTCCATGCACATCTTCTGGAAAATAGTTTCCCAAAAATGCATCACGGAAAAGAGTCCAAGTAACTTCAATACCTTCTATTTCAAATCTCCGCATAGTATCACTCAACCAAACGTCAGCTTCTTTTGTCAGCACGTGAGTACCAAACTGTACCTTTTGTACATCAGTACAACTCACGACTTGAAAGATCTTCTCGATTTCTCTCATCCAAGCGTGCGCTTTGTACAGTCCATACCCTCCTTCAAAGATCGGCGGGTTGCACCTTTGAAAGTCTCCAAAAGCACGGAACTCATCCTTTCCTCCATAACCGACATTCTTTTGCGGCGCTTGTCCAATCACACCAGTCCACCTCATCATTGCCTCAACATTAATGTCAACATTCCTTCCCGCAACCATCGTCCTAAACAACCAAACAACCAGACAAAACAGTATCGATCGTGTCAGATACACGAATCAAATACAACAGGATAAAGGACATTAATAACCTTGACCAACTGGTCGACCATGCTCTGATACCACTAATGTAACACCCTTTTCTAAACCCCAAATATTTAATAAATAATCAGAGAATAACATGCATATAATTCAAAAGGGCGTCACATTGATGCTTTTAGAAGAACTAAAAACCTTAAAAAAAACTGGCAGCATTTATCTATACGGCACAATACTCCTGGTCATTTTAATAACACTCAATATCAAATCACAATTTAACCTGAATATGCATTCGCAGCGGAAATATATGATACTCATGTGATTTATAATGATTCATGTCCCATACCATGATCATACATCGACTAATAAATCTCAATTCAACATAAACATAATCAAAGTGGTTTGGCTTGTAAACCTCTCAAAAGACATGTAACTAATAAATAAGTTCACCAGTCATAGCATAATACATACGCAAATATAACATGAGTTCAATACACCTAGTCTACCCAGTGTTACATGACCAGAGCATCGACTCACTACCTAGTCTCCAATAACCAAGGAAGAACCTCCAGCTAGGTTACACGCGGCTACTAAACTCCAGAACCTGCATGTCGCCAAACGAGGGCAACATTAAAACAGAAGGGTGAGAATACGAACCATTATGAAGAAAGTATAACAGAATATAATGGTTAAATCAACAATTCAAGTAATTGGTCATACTATGTAAAACATGATAGATAATAGTAATCAACACATATTTCACATGTTATCGAGTATACAACAAGCTTAAATAGTATAATATTTCAATTTTACTATTATATTCTCAATTAAGTACACAATCATAATTCTCGCATATTCACACATCTAATCAAATATGTATTCAAACTTCACTCGTTCAATTATCAAACTCGTACACATATCACAACTACATCAACTTCACATAATCAATTATCGCATAATTTTAATGTGACTCAATGCAAGATATGTGACGCTATGCATGTGGTACCGAATTGTGAACCCAAAGTTTCACCGCTTTCCGATTCAATATCTAGAATCCAAGCCACGCTTCCGATCCGGACAAGACCAAAGCCCACCAAACGTAAACATATAGTTTACCGCCTCCGATTCACTTTAGAATCTAAGCCTCGCTTATGTTTCAAAGCAAACCACCTTTGTTTCAAGGCATCCATGATATGAATGTATGTACAATGTAAATCAACATATGCAATTAAGATCATCTCTACCATCTTAATATTTAGCATATCACAATAATTCACTCAATGAATTATCCACAATATTGTACACAACATTCTCATCACATAAGCATTATTCACATATAATAGTCAACACACAATTCCAATTAACGCTAGTAACCATACTATCTCATGTTAATTCTCATTTTTGCCAATTATACATGGACACACACTTTCAACATCAAGCAGTTAATCATTAGAGTTAATATTCACCAACTACTCACAGAGAATCAATATTAGCACAACATCATGGCATATACATATATTATTCTTAACATAGATATTCAAACCAAAACACAATTACGGACGAATCTTCAAAGTACCGTAATTTACCGACAAACCGAATAATTGATCCAACTTCAAGTATATTCCAATCAATTAAACTCATTGCAATTAATTTAACTATTAATTAAATCAACTAATTAATAATTACACTTCATTTATTCTAAGTTACTAATTCATTTTCTATTCCTAAAACTAATATTTAATATAAAAGATATTAAAATTCACACTATTTCGGTCGGTTCGTAATATCACATTTTCAACAAAATGACATCGCCACCTTAATCTACTAATTAAACTTAGCTACCACGTAAATTTTCATCAAATTCCGGACAACTAATTATACCGCTTAATTCGGCTATTTCGATCAAACGGGACTGTTTTGAATTATATTATTCTATAGTTGCTACTATTTCATTTTTAATATTCTAGCATCCTATGAGAAGGGGCATTTGTTTCTACTAAGACTCATGTTCACAATTTATTGATTTACCATTTAATTATATTTCATTTCATGACTATGGTTCCATTTTCTATTATAACATATCATTATATAAGTTCCCTAATTAATAGTATGTGGAAACATGTAAAACAAAACCATGAACAAAACAAAGAAAATACAATAACAGAACAAACATGAACCGAAAACAGTAACCTGTGAGTGGGTTGTTTCATTTTTTTCACTTTATACCATTATATATGCATATCTTAAGTGGTAGTGTCAACACATAAAAACAGGCTGGTTATTTCATTCCCTTAAGTAACACCCAAAATGAAATTATGATGCTCAATTCATTTCCATCATTGTTATATCACCATGTATATATTAAATAATAGTATGAGAATTAAGAAACAATACAGACAATGAATGGGACAGCAACGAAAGCAAGGCTACAGTAGTAACATGAAGAAAACTAACATAGCACCATATAAAACAAAACGAAAATGGATCACATCACACAATGAAGAGCATCAAACGAAATAGCAAGTGACTGGCTGCCAACCGTCAATGGTTTCTTGCGCCAAACAGCATGGCTCATATGAACTACCATTTTCTTATTCTCTTTGTGCATAGAATTTATATTATTTCAAATTAAATTTCTACTTTCTACACAATAATCTAATCATGTTAATCTACCTATTTACCCCATTATACTAGCCCACAATGATAGGGATTCTCCCCCTTACCTCTTCAAGGTGCTTCAAACCCTAGCTTTTGCCCCTTGTTGTTCTTCCCCTTTCTTCCTCTTCCTCTTCTCCAAAATGAGCCAAAGTTATGATACCTCTACTCTTCCCAAACCCTTACTACATTATTCATATTGGGCTTAACCCATATAATTCCACTTCCTAACTAATTAGGCCCAATTGATAAAATAGAGTAGTCAAATAAATAATTATGCTCCAACAAATAATATTATTACCCTTAATATTATTTTCCAATTAATCCAATTAAATTCGACTTTATCTCAAATAAATAAAATCCAATAATAATATTATTTCTAATATTATTTCTCTACATATTCCACTTTATTAATTCTTCGATTAACCGAATAAATTCTAACTTCACTTAATAATTTGAACACGTTTCTCAATAACACCGACGATCCAATTAATTATCAAACTTCGTCCAAATTAAGTATATAAATCCTTATTTAATTTAATTAGCCAAATAATAAAATTCGGGCTGTTACAGTCTACGGCAACTGGGAGGAGTCATACAAAATACTTCCCCGATACCTCAATGCGCTACATAGTTACGCACCTGGCACTGTTACTATTCTAGAGACATTGCCCGCGCATGCCCCGGATGGAAACCCTGTCCAAGGAAACGGAATATTCCATCGGCTTTTTGGGCGTTCAAACCTTGTGTACGAGGGTTTGCACACTGTAAACCCATACTTCAAATTGATGGGACTTGGTTATACGGCAAATACAAAGGCACCATGCTCATGGCGGTTGCACAAGACGGGAACAGCAACATATTTCCAGTGGCGTTTGCAATCGTCGAAGGTGAAATTGCAGCGGCTTGGAGTTTCTTTCTAAGGAACCTCCGAGAACATGTTGCTCCTCAGCCTGACATCTGTTTAATCTCTGATAGGCACGCTTCCATAGAGAGTGCTTATAATAATCCAGCAAACGGATGGCATGACCCCCCTTCAAAACACGTCTATTGTATTCGCCACATCGCCCAGAACTTCATGCGGGAGATCAAGGACAGACATCTAAGAAAGGCCCTGGTCAATGCTGGTTATGCATTGACCCAACCCACATTCCAGCATTATCGGAGTGAGATTGTAATGACAAATCCAGAGGCAGGTAGTTGGGTAGATAATCTTTCCAGGGAGAAATGGACAAGGGCTTACGACAAAGGCGTGCGATGGGGCCATATGACAACCAATCTCGTGGAATCCATGAATGGCGTTTTCAAAGGCATTCGTAACCTTCCAATCACAGCACTGGTGGAGGCCACATACTTTAGGATGGCTTCACTGTTCTCAACAAGAGGCAGGAGATGGGGTGATGTTAGGCAATCTGGCCAACTTTTAAGTGATAGCTGCATGAAATTTATGCAACAACAATCGGCAAAAGCAAACACTCACCAAGTAACTTCTTTCGACCGATTCAGTCGCACGTTCAGTGTGCGCGAGACAATTGACCACAATGAGGGATTGCCAAGACAACAATATAGGGTTCTTCTTGACGAAGATTGGTGCGCCTGTGGAAGGTTTCAAGCTTTTCGTATGCCTTGCTCGCACGTCATAGCTGCATGTGCGTATGCCCACTGCGACGCTATATCACTACTGTCTCCGATTTACAAGACTCAGACATTGCTTAGAGTTTACAGTGTTGCGTTTCCTGTGGTGGCCAAGGAGGATTACTGGCCTGACTATGAAGGAGAGGTAGTTTGGCACAACGACGCAATGCGGCGAAAGAAAAAAGAGTGTCCCAATAGTACACGGATTAAAACCGAAATGGACGTCCACGACAAAATGGAACGAAAATGCAGCATTTGTCGTCAGGTGGGGCACAATATAAAAAGATGCCCTAATCGTGGCTCGGGCTCGTCGCAAGTTTAGTATAATCTGTATTTTTTTTTAAAGCATTGTATCAGTTTCGCTTACCACCTCTTGTAACCTTGCCTCCGTCTTTCATCAATAAATTGTGCTTTAGTGAATAACCGAAATTGCCAAGGCAAACATTATTCAAACATATTCTTCTGTTTTTCCAAAATCGATTTATCAGACATTTTCCGGAATCGATTTATCAGACATATACCCGAACCGGTGCGCGAAAATACCCGAAACAGGTAAAATTTTAAAAAAAAATAGGCACAACACATAGGAGCCAAATGAAATGGCGCCTATGTGTTGTTTTTGGAGTGCATGCGCCAATTGGATTGGCTACTTCCCTTTGCCCTAATTTTTTTAGGGTTTACGCCAAATGGATTGGCTAGTTAGGTATATATGCGCCAAATGGTTTGGCGCATTCACTTCCAGTCGGTCCCAAACCTAGACAGTTTGGTAAATAACCCGAAAACATGGTTTTTCTTGTATATTTTTTATTAAACATGGTTATTTTAATTTTTTTCTTTTTTTGTTAGACAGATAAATTTTATAAATAAATAAGATAAACTCTGAACATTCAATGAGATTTGGAACCTATGTCCAGTAATTGATAGTTATTTTACGATTAGACAAAAAAATTATAAATATATTTATTAATAAATATTTAATTTAATAATTTAGAACAAATATTTATTTATTTCAAGTAACACATAAAAAAATATTTATTAATTTCAAATAACACACAAATTAATAAAATATAAATTCTCAATATATTTAATAAAATAAAAATAAATTAATTAATATTTGATTAAATAACGCGCAAACAAAATTTTACTTATTTCAAACTAATTCAAATTAAATAATAATTATCTAATTTAATAGTAATTCAATTTATTGTTAAAATATTTAATCAATTTAAATAAATAATCAATTAATTTTTAAAATTATTTAGTTTTTTTTAAATAAAGAAGAAGAAAATTAAACAAAACGAAGGATTACAACAACACAAGAGGGGGACCAAGCCAAAACCTCTCAACAAATAAGTCTTAGTCTAGGGGTACCAATCTTGTCTAGCAAGTAATCCTTAGTAATCTCCTTATGCACATAACTAAACCAAGAGATCGATTTGCTTCTAAATCCTATATTTTCCAGGAAATCCGCACAAAAATTGGCTTCACGGTATATGTGACTGATCCTAAAATCAATGCTAAGCGTGTATTCCCAACACGTAAGCCAACGAGATTTTAAACTCCAAGGCACTAAATTAGAGTTAGAAATAGCTAAAACCACTAACTTACAGTCTGTCTCAATCCATAATTTCTTCCACTTCATCATCATAGCTTTCTCAATAGCCATAATAGTAGCCATAAACTCTTCCACGACTCGAGATCCTTCACCAAAAAAGGCACTGAAGCTCAAAATGTGAGAGGCCTGCCAGTCGCGAAAGATTCCACCACCAGCAGCTAACGAACCATCCACCTTGCCGTCAATGTTACACTTAATCCAACCCTGCAACGGAGGACTCCAAATCACATCAATCATTGCAATCGTATCCCGAGGATTTAATTTAACATCAAAACTTTTCAGAAAAGTGAAGCTGAGCATATAATCATTAGCTTTCTTCTTAGTTAAGTTGCCAACCATTTTAGCATTAGCCATGATTTTGCTGACACAGGACTTCCAGTGAGTATGTTTATTGTCAAACCTTAGCTGGTTGCGGGCCTGCCAAATCAGATACAGAGTATGCATGATGCACGCTTTAGCCACTGCTCTAGCTTGAGAGCTCCAAGGTTTATCTAAAACAAGGAAGCAGTCTTGCAAATAGACAATGGGCATCGGGCAAGAGAACTGAGAACTGAGCCAATTCCAAATGCTCTTCGCAAACTGGCACTCGAAAAAGAGATGCGTGGAAGATTCCATATGGCCACAGCAAAGAGAACACACAAAGGGAAAGGAGAAACCTCTAATCTTTAAATTATCATCGGTAGGCAATTTGTTGTGAAGGAGTCTCCAGCAAACCATGGAATGAGCTGGAGCAACATCAGTATCCCAAGGCCAGGAAAAGATCTTGTCAGTTTTATTATTCATCAACAGCTTGTAGGCATGTTTAATAGAAAGCATACCATTCTCAACACTTTTCCAAGCTAAGAGATCCTCCTTGTCCATATTTGAGATTGCAAAATTGGAGAGGATAGATAAAATGTTAGGTCTGGCCAGCATGAGATTCTCCGGGAGGGACCAATTACCATCTGTCCAATAATCCGCCACCATAGCAACGAGATTATGATGAAATTGAATCGGTATTCTGAGACGGCTTGCAAGGGGCTCCCCTGTCCAATGATCCAACCAAAAATTCACCTTTTTCCATTCCCAATGATCCAAATAGTGTTCTCTAAAATCATATTAAAGTGTTCCTTAAAACCCTTCCAAAGAGACGACTTTATAGCATACTTGATCATTCTGCCATTCCTAAGAACTCTAGCAGCTAACATTTTGGACCAATCATTGTTTTTGTTTAGGAACTGCCAGCATAAGCAAAGATTGGTGGCTTTGTTGTATTGTTTCAGAGCAATGATACCAAGCCCCCTTCAATAGTTTTCTTACAACATTTAGACCAAGCGACAATAACCATTTTTCTTTGCTCCACATTCCCACTCCATATGAAGTTTCTTATCCAAGCTTCAATGCTCTTGGTGATACTAACATGCCAATCATACACTGAGATGTTGTGTATTAACATACTCTGAATAACAGTCTTCACCAACATCACCCTACCAGCCATTGATAGAAGCTTTGCCTTCCAAGTTGCAAGTTTAACCTTGATTTTACCTGCAATAGAAATAAAATGAATAGCCTTAGGTTTACCAATGAAAATTGGAACCCCCAAATAAATAAAAGGAGGAGTGGAAGTTTTAAACCCTATGATATCAGCAAGATTTTTATGTCTCTCATGAGAAAGACCACCAGCATAAATGAGAGATTTGGAAAAGTTACAAATTTGCCCATAAAGCTGAGCATACTCATTAAAAAGCTCAGATATAGCCCTGATGGACTTAACATCTCCCCTGCAGAAGACCATGATGTCATCTGCAAATAAGGTATGGGAAGGAACAAGATAATGCATGTTGGCTTGTATGAGGTTCATCTTGCTATTCCTGACAAGGTCAGTTAAGCCTCTACTAAGAACATCTTCTGCAATGCAGAAAAGTAAGGGTGAGAGAGGATCCCCTTGTCTCACCCCATTAGTACACTTGAAGAAGCCAATAGCCTTACCATTCAAACCTATAGACAATGAAGTAGAGGCAAGAATGACTTGAATCCAATGGCAGAATTTATTACTGAAGCCAAAAGAGGCTAGGGTTTTTATGAGGAAGTCCCATTTTAAGGTGTCAAAGGCCTTAGCAATATCAATTTTAAGAGCAGCATTCCCACTGTAATTCTTGTTGCCTAGGACATTAATAACTTCAGAAGTAAGGCAAATGCCTTCCTTTATGTTTCTACCAGAGATAAACCCCTTTTGTTCAGAAGAAATGAGAGTAGGGAGAATAGTAGCTAACCTGTCGGCCAGAATTTTAGAAATAATTTTGAATTTAAAGTTAGCCATAGCAATTGGTCTAAATTGATCAATGCTATTAGCCTCTTGACTTTTAGGGATCAAAACCACATTACTTGCATTAAAATTAGGCATGATCCAACCCTGCAAAAAGAACTGAGTGATAGCATTGATAACATCTAACTTAATGATATGCCAATAATGAACATAGAAAAAAGCTCCAAACCCATCAGGCCCTGGAGCAGAATCAATGTTAAGATTGGAAATAGCATTGTAAATTTCATTAGGGCTAGGAATACTAGTAAGCATGTTATTAGTCTCATCATTCACAATATTAGGAACAACTCTATCAATAAGATCAAAATGCTGACTAACAAAGTTAGAGTTAAAAAGATTAAAGTAGTGATTTTCAATATGCTGCTCAAGTTTGTTTTGATCATACTCTAACTTACCATCAATATTTAAGCAAGTAATAAGGTTATGTTTCCTTTTAACTTTAGCATAGGTGTGATAAAATCTGGTGTTTCTATCACCAATTAAGTGCCAATTAAGCTTGGATTTTCCCTCCATAATTCCTCTTCTATGTTTAAAGCTTGATTAAGATCATGCTGAGCTTTAATTTCACTATCATGCAAATGATCAGAGTAACCATGTTTCTCAATGTCCAACTGAATTTCCTTAAGCTTGTTCTCAGCCTGAATGGTATTTTTATTCACATTGCCGAAAGTGTCTTTATTCCAAGTTTTAAGCTTATTTTTGAGGAGCCTGAGTTTTTGATCCAGAATATACATAGGGCAGCCATAGAATTTTTCATTCCAAGCCTCACTAACTAATCTATCACAATCAGTGTTAAAGGTCCACATTTTATGGAATTTAAATTGACTTTTGAATCTAAGGTTGTTTCTTTTAATAGAGATGAGGATAGGGTAATGGTCAGACCTAGTTTTAGTGAGAGTGTTACTAACAATGGAATAACAGGAATCAATTAAGTTAATTCAAACTAATAATAATCTATTAGTTTAAAAGTAATTCAATTAAATATTAGTTAATTTATTTCTATTTGATTAATTATATTTAGGATTTATATTTTATTAATTTTATTTTTAAATTTGTGTATTTGTTAAAATTAGTAAATATTTATATGTGTTATTTGAAATAAATAAATGTTTGTTCTAAATTATCCGGTTAAGCATTCATCATTAGAAATATTAACAATAAAAATTGATTTGTCTAATTATAAATTAACTAATTTAACTTGAACAGACTTGGGTTCGAGATCTCATTTGTACAAAAAATTAACTAATTCATAATTATTTAATATTATTTGAAATTATGAAAATTATTTGTCATGAATGTGCATTGTGTTAGAACAAGATGTGTTCTGATCAATATTCTTCGTTTTGATGATAACAAGGATATGGATTTTGTGTGAGATAATGTGGTACTCTAATACATTGCAATTTCCTTTTCAGGAAATATATAAAGAGTATGCACAAATCAGCGCTCAGAAGCTTTGTCTCAGAAGGTTCAGCATGCAACATCAGAACATGGTCTGGCAAGACATCAGAAGATGGTCAAGGCAGAATCAGAACATGGGTCTATGGAAGCATCAGAAGAACTTGAGATCAGAAGAAGAAGCACTGAAGTTCTCATGGTATCACGCTCAGAAGCACTTCAAGGTCAGAAGACAAGAAGATGCTATGCACCAAGCTGTTTGACTCTGATGATATTCAAACGTTGTATACACAAACATCAGATCAGAAGAAAGTACAGGTGGCAGGCTACGCTGACTGACAAAAGGAACGTTGGAAGCTATTAAAGGCAACGTCAGTAGACACAGCGTGAACAAGGCTCGAGGTAGTTGACAAAAGCGTGAAACATTAAATGCAATGCTGTACGGAATACGCAAAGCATTAAATGCTCCCAACGGTCATCTTCTCAAAGTGCCTATAAATATGAAGTTCTGATGAGAAGCAAGGTTACCAATTTCTTGACGATTCGCTAACAATAAACTTGCTGAAACGCTGTTCAAATCAAAGCTCAAAAACTTCATCTTCATCAAAGCTCACTACATTGCTGTTGTAATATATTAGTGAGATTAAGCTTAAACGTTAAGAGAAATATCACTGTTGTGATTATAGCTTTTCAGAAGCATTGTAAAACTCTTATTTGATTACATTAATTTGTAAGTAACTAGAGTGATCAAGTGTTGATCAGGATACTCTAGGAAGTCTTAGCTTGTGTCTAAGCAGTTGTAATTAGAGTGATCACGTGGTGGTCAGGATACTCTAAGAAAGTCTTAGCTTGTGTCTAAGCATTTGTTCCTAGAGTGATCAGGTTGTGATCAGGATACTCTAGAAGACTTAGTCGTGGGCCTAGTGGAAAACCATTGTAATCTGTTGCGATAAGTGGATTAAATCCTCAGGTGAGGTAAATCACTCCGTGGGGGTGGACTGGAGTAGTTTAGTTAACAACGAACCAGGATAAAAATAACTGTGCAATTTGTTTTTATCGTTCAAGTTTTTAAGACTACACTTATTCAAACCCCCCCTTTCTAAGTGTTTTTCTATCCTTCAATTGGCATCAGAGCGCCGGTTCTAAGGTGCAAGCACTTAACCGTGTTTAGAAAAGATTCAGGAAGAGAAAAACGCTTCATTAAAAGATGGCTGGTGAAGTTCAAACAAATCCAACTGCATCTACATCTGGCTCGGCTGAGTAATACAACGGTAACAATGGTTATACTAGACCACCAGTATTTGATGGTGAAAACTTTGAATACTGGAAAGATAAACTGGAAAGTTACTTTCTTGGTCTAGATGGTGAACTATGGGATCTTCAGATGGATGGTTACAAACATCCAGTGAAAGCCAGTGGCATAAGGCTTACAAGGCAAGAAATGGATGATGATCAAAAGAAGCTTTTCAAGAATCATCATAAATGTAGGACTGTTTTGCTGAATGCTATCTCTCATGCTAAGTATGAGAAGATATCTAACAGGGAAACTGCCCATGATATATATGAGTCATTGAAAATGACCCATGAGGGAAATGCTCAAGTCAAGGAGACTAAAGCTCTTGCTCTAATCCAGAAATATGAAGCCTTCAAGATGGAGGATGATGAAGATATTGAGAAGATGTTCTCAAGATTTCAAACTCTAACTGCTGGATTGAGAGTTCTGGATAAAGGCTACACCAAGGCTGATCATGTAAAGAAGATTATCAGAAGCTTACCCAGAAGATGGGGTCCAATGGTGACTGCATTCAAGATTGCCAAGAATCTGAATGAAGTTTCTTTGGAAGAGCTTATCAGTGCCTTGAGAAGCCATGAAATAGAGCTGGACGCAAACGAGCCTCCGAAGAAAGGTAAGTCTATTGCATTAAAATCTAATGTTAAAAAATGCACTAACGCTTTTCAGGCTAGAGAAGAAGATCCTGAAGAATCAGAATCTGAAGAAGAAGATGAACTGTCCATGATCTCCAGAAGGGTAAACCAACTCTGGAAGAGCAAGCAAAGGAAGTTCAGAGGCTTCAGAAGCTCAAAGAGATTTGAACGAGGAGAATCTTCTGGTGATAGAAGATCTGACAAGAAGAAGGCTGTCTGCTATGAGTGCAATGAGCCTGGACATTACAAGAACGAGTGTCCAAAACTTCAGAAGGAGAATCCCAATAAGAAGTTTCATAAGAAGAAAGGTCTTATGGCAACATGGGATGATTCTAAATCAGAATCAGAATCAGACTCTGAAGGAGAGCAGGCCAACTTCGCGTTGATGGCTACAGAAGATGATGGATCAGAATCTACATCAGAATCAGATTCTGAAGAGGTATTTTCTGAACTATCTAGAGAAGAGTTAGTTTCCAGTTTAATAGAACTTCTGGAACTCAAGGCTCATCTTAGTATCAAATACAAAAAGCTGAAGAAGCAGCTTGAATTTGAAACTAAGAAGCTGGAAGTGGAAAATTCTGAACTGAAGGAAAAAGTTTTAAATCTATCCAAAGATAGTGGATCTCCTTCTGAAACAGAAAAATCCATTCCTATCATGAATCATATTCTGAAAGAATATTACTCGAGCTTCAGAAAGTTCTTATCTAGAAGTATTGGCAGAAGTCATCTTGCTTCTATGATATATGGTGTTTCTGGAAACAGAAGGTTTGGTTTTGGCTATGAGGGTGATACCTCACATAAATTTGAACCTATTGATGATCTGAAGATCACATACAAGCCATTGTATGATCAGTTCAAATATGGTCATGCACATGATATTAGGCTCACTTCACATGCACAGAAGTTTAACACTGTTCACACCAAGAAACTTGTGACACATCCTAAGAAATATCATGCTGACAAACCTAAAGAATATCATGCTGTTCCTCCTGTTAAATATTTTTCTAAACCCAAGTTCAATCAGAACTTGAGGAGAACTAACAAGAAAGGACCCAAGAAATTGTGGGTACCTAAGGAGAAGATAATTTCTGTTGCAGATATCCTTGGCGGCAAAGAGGAAAAAAAGCAAAATGTCATGGTACCTGGACTCTGGGTGCTCGCAACACATGACGGGAAGAAGGTCTACATTCCAAGACCTGGTGCTTAAACCAGATGGAGAAGTCAAGTTTGGAGGAGATCAGAAGGGCAAAATCATTGGCTCTGGAACCATAAGTCTTGGTAACTCTCCTTCCATATCTAATGTACTTCTTGTAGAAGGATTAACGCATAACTTATTGTCCATAAGTCAATTAAGTGACAATAGTTATGACATAATCTTTAATCAAAAGTCTTGCAAGGTTGTAAGTCAGAAGGATGGCTCAATCCTATTTACAGGCAAGAGAAAGAACAACATCTATAAGATTGATCTTTCTGATCTTAAGAATCAGAAGGTGACTTGTCTTATATCTGTTTCTGAAGAGCAATGGGTCTGGCACAGAAGATTAGGTCATGCTAGTTTGAGAAAGATTTCTCAGATTAACAAACTAAATCTGGTCAGAGGACTCCCAAATCTAAAATTCAAATCAGATGCTCTTTGTGAAGCATGTCAGAAGGGCAAGTTCTCCAGACCTGCATTCAAGTCTAAGAATGTTGTTTCTACCTCAAGGCCGTTAGAACTCTTGCACATTGATCTGTTTGGCCCAGTCAAAACAGCATCTGTCAGAGGGAAGAAATATGGATTAGTCATCGTTGATGATTATAGCCGCTGGACATGGGTAAAGTTCTTGAAACACAAGGATGAGTCTCATTCAGTGTTCTTTGAATTCTGCACTCAGATCCAATCTGAGAAAGAGTGTAAAATCCTAAAGGTTAGAAGTGATCATGGTGGTGAATTTGAGAACAAATTCTTTGAGGAGTTCTTCAAAGAAAATGGTATTGCCCGTGATTTCTCTTGTCCTAGAACTCCACAACAAAATGAAGTTGTAGAACGAAAGAATAGGACTCTACAAGAAATGGCCAGAACCATGATCAACGAAACCAATATGGCTAAGCACTTCTGGGCAGAAGCAATAAACACTGCATGTTATATTCAGAATAGAATCTCTATAAGACCTATTCTAAATAAGACTCCTTATGAATTGTGGAAGAACAGAAAGCCCAACATTTCATATTTCCATCCTTTTGGATGTGTATGTTTTATTCTGAATACTAAAGATCATCTTGGTAAGTTTGATTCTAAAGCACAAAAGTGTTTCCTTCTTGGACATTCTGAACGCTCTAAAGGCTACAGAGTATACAATACTGAAACATTGATTGTAGAAGAATCAATCAATATCAGGTTTGATGATAAGCTTGGTCTTGAAAAACCAAAGCAGTTTGAGAATTTTACAGATTGTGATATTGATATATCAGAAGCAGTAGAACCAAGAAGCAAAGCTGCAGAAGCTGGCAGTCTCAGAAGCAATGGATCAGAAGATCAAGTTGCTGCATCTTTAGAGAATCTCAGGATTTCTGAAGAGCCAACAGTCAGAAGACCACCTAGACTTGCCTCAGCTCACTCAGAAGATGTGATTCTTGGGAAGAAAGATGATCCTATCAGAACAAGATCATTCCTAAAGAATGACAATCAGAAGCTGTGATCAGAATCAGAAGGCGTAAAGTCTATTCAGGAAAATTACAGCTGTCATCTATTTTCGGATGGTGAACGCGTGTCTGTACGGTTAGTACAAAACGTGCAGTTGAAAAGACGCCGACCTAGGTAACTGTGTTAAATTATTTCATTTACGACGTTCTCTCACCTAACGTCACTTATCAATTAATGTAAATTGATTTCTCTTGATTCTGTAACTGTTCATTTTCTAATCTTATTGCATTTTTTTTCCGTCTCTATATATTCTTTTCAAATCATCTCATATATCTTTTTCGCTCCGTGTCTCTCTTTCTTCTTGCATACTCTCTTTAGAAAACTTCTTAGTTGCTTCTAAAACCCTAACCGAAAACCCAGAATTTGTTCTTCCTAGCTGTTCATTCTGTTTCAATGGCTGCTTCTTCATCTCAAAATGTTGGTTCATCTACTCTTCTCCATATTCAAGATGAAGTAAATCAGGAACTCACTCCTGTTGTTGCGTGCTCCATTCCTAAGGATAAATTAGAAGTTCTATGTGAACTCATGGTTGATTTTGATAACATCGAAGAACACGAATTTCATCTCAAAGAAGATATAATTTTTCAAGGATGGACTTTGTTGTTTGCTGAGTTCTGTGGACCAGTCTACCCAGATCTTGTCAAGGAATTCTGGGTACATGCAGTTGTCGCCCCTAAATCAATCTTGTCCTTCGTCCATGGAAAGTTTGTGGTAGTGACTGAGAACATCCTAAGGATGATGTTTGATCTGAGAAAAGCTGAGGGAGCTTTTGAAATCGATCAAAGGGTAAATTGGAAAGATGTTTTATCTACTCTCTACCCAGACATAAATGAAACAAAGAATGTCAAGGACTTGAGAGATCTCTACAAAATCTGGACCAAGATTCTTCTTGGGTGTTTCTATCATAGGAAAGGAACACATGCTTCTGACTTCGTCAACAATGAGCAAAAATACATTCTGTACTGCATTGCCACTAAGAAGAAGGTTGATGCTATCTACATTATCTTCAACCATATGTGGAAGGCTGTGAAAGAGTCCAGAAATGCCTTCAGAGAAAAAAGTTGTACCATCATTCCGTTTGGTAGAATTATCTCAAATCTTCTGGTTCATTCCAAGATTGTTGAGAACCTGGAATCTGAAGGTATTATCAAAGACCTTGCTGTCACAACTGGGGTCTGTCTGAATGCCTTCACTTTAAAGAAGATGAAAGTGATTAAGGCTATCATTAAGACTCCCCAACCTCTTGCTGGAACAAAAATCAGAAGAGAACCAGTTCTAGCTGAATTTGAAACCTTCTTCAATAATGAGGTACCAGAAGTCAGAACTAGGTATCTGAAGTCACAAAAAGAGGATAAAAGTCTTAAAGATCAAGAGAAAGGTGCTCCAATTAAAATAAATCGCAAGAAGGAAGAAAGGACCAAAAGAAAGTTTGATCATCCTTCTGGTAATCGAGTGAAGGTTGTTCAGAAAGTTGCTGCTACCACTGAGAAAGAAGTGGTTCCTGAAGAAGTCATTGCAAAGGTTGTTAAGGCTGAGATTTTGAGAAGAAAAAGAAGGAAGCTGAGAAAAAGAAGAAGAAGTCAAATAACAATGCTGAGATTGTTGAAGTTGTTGAGAAGAAGAAAACCAGAAAAAGGAAGATGATTCTTCAAGAATCCGATGAAGAAAATGTTGTTCAAGAGGCTGTGCATCAACAGGAAGTTCTGGCGAGCGTCAGAAGGAAAGAAATCTCTAGCGGCAAAAACAAAGATTGTTGATGAGCCGAAGAGTAAGAAGCAGAAGAAGACTGAGGGTGTGGTCAAAGCTCTTCAGAAAGCATCCAAAGGTATATGTATTTCTGAACCTGATTCTACTCCTGCTGGTAATTCAGAAGTTGCACCAATAGCGGTTGCCCCTATCCCTGAACCAGAAAAAGCCACATCAGAATCACCTATAACTGTCCATGTTCTTACACCTCCATCTTCTCCTGTAGCCATTCCTTCTTCTCCACCCACCATCAATCTTGTTCTGGATATACCACCCCTTCAAACTCTCTTTCCACCTCACACAAATATCTCCATCTCTCAACCTCCTCCCCATGCCAACTTTGAACCCATTCCTTCTACCTCTCAAAACAACCATAGTGGTTCTGATCTTTCAACCTCTGCATCACATGAACAGCTGCTCCGTGATTGCAACTACACTCCCAAGCCTCGTCCTGAAGCTGAAGTGGTAGTGTTAGATTTTGATACTGAAGCAGAATATTCTTATAGATTGGATAGAGAACCTCAACCTTATTTCATCCCCAACCCTGCCTTTTCAAAAACCAAAATAAAATCCCGCCTTGTCTACCCTATTGGTGTAATTTTTGAAAAAGTAAAGAGGAATCTCAAAAGTATCTTTGACACCCTCAGAATTGTTGAAAGTTCTGGCTTGAATGACGTCGCTATGCGGAAATTCTGGAGAATCTTATGCAGAAAATCAGATGCTCTCTTTATGGAACTTCAGGAAGCCTGTGTAGAAGCTGCTCCACGGCCTCGTGGAATTCTGATAAGCTATGAAGACTTCTGGTTTGCTCGTCTCAAAGGAAGATATACCTCGGAAGAAAAGCCCTTTGTGGATGAATTGGAAAAAGCAAGACTGGCTGCTGCATTGGAAGCTAATCCTTGCAGGGAAATTGTGGTCTGGAAACCTCAATATCCTGTTCTACTTGGGGATTTCAAGACCCTCTTTAACTTTTTGAGGGAAAACCCTTCTAAGGAAGACCCAAGCTTGGTCATTCCAGAAGTTGTTAACCCACCAAGAGTTGAAGGTCCTTCTGCCCCCAGGAATCTAGCTGCCATTCTTCAGGCACTTGAGAATGGAGATTATGAGATTCCAGCTGCAGATTATGGAGATGCTTCAATGCAAGAAGCAGATGTAGAAGATCATGTTGCTGAATCAGTTCCTGTTGAGGAAATCCCTGTAAATGATCTCTCAATGGAAGCTACAGATCACAATGCCACCCCGTTGGATAGAAGCTGTGAAGCTTCTTCTGATGAACCTTCCCGTCTTGCAAGGACTCTGGAAGTTCTTCAAAAGAACCAGGATGAGCAAAGCTCAGTCAATGCTGAGTTTAGAGCTTTCATAGAGAAGTAGAATGAGCACAACAATGGGGTTCAAGAGATGCTGGCCAAGATCTTGTCAAGGCTAGGGTCATCTTAGATTGAGTCTTAGTTGTTTTGTTTTTGCTTTTGCTGCATCTGTTTTGTGCATCTTGTCTTCCTTCTCTTCGTGTACTTCTGTACATGTCTGTTTGAACTTCAATGAAAATCATCTTTTTCTTCCGTGTGTTTCTTTTTGTTTTTATCTGAATCATTTATGTTTTTGATGATATGACAAAAAGGGGGAGAAATATGTGATAAATGATTTGATTTAATCAGTTGCTTTACTAACAAAACTTGCAAAGTTCTATGCTTTAAGTTGTGTTGTTGCAGGAATTGAAGATTCTCTTTAAAGATCAACATAAGAAGCAACAAGATGATGAAGCAACTCTTTAGAGAATCAAGCTCTTGGAT
The DNA here is from genome assembly GCF_029867415.1 of Vicia villosa. Taxonomy (NCBI): domain Eukaryota; kingdom Viridiplantae; phylum Streptophyta; class Magnoliopsida; order Fabales; family Fabaceae; genus Vicia; species Vicia villosa. The sequence continues at coordinate 15,007,341 of NC_081184.1, read as the reverse complement.
AAAGATCAACATAAGAAGCAACAAGATGATGAAGCAACTCTTTAGAGAATCAAGCTCTTGGATTCTTGAAGCAAGCTGAGTGCTATGAAGCTTCAGAATCAGAAGCAAGAAGGAAGAATGTTCAGATATTCTGATGATAGAATATGATCTGATTCTGAATGTCTATTTGTTCTGATACATTCTATATGGCTTATATGTCTCTGATACATATCATGTGTTCTGAAACATATTTTATGTTCTGATTCATTCATGCTGACTTTTGTCGTTTAGTTTTGTTCTGTAACATTTCAGGATGTAGAGATGCTCTGATGAAGCTCTGGTACATTCAACAATGTTCTGATACAATCTAGCATGAAGTAATGTAAGAAGAAATTCAAGCTCTGAAGCTGTCCGATGGAAGCAGGAATCAGAAGCTGTGAATGTTCTGAAGATCAAAGAAATTCAAGTTCTGAAGCTGTCCGAATGGAAGCAGGAATCAGAAGCTGTGAATGTTCTGAGGATCTAAATAAATTCAATGTTCTGAAGCTGTCCTATGGAAGCAGAAATCAGAAGTCATGAATGTTCTGTAGATCAAGCACTGTGAACGTCTCTACTGAAATACTCAGGGAAGTCTTTTATTATTAAAATTCTTCTAGTATTAATTTCAGGGGGAGATTATTCATCTCAGGGGGAGATTGTTAATTTCAGGGGGAGACATATTCACATGCTTATGCTATAGTTGTGTAAATTGTCTTTAGCCGTCTGCTCTTTCTGATAGCAAATTCATATCATTTATATATGTTTTTGTCATCATCAAAAAGGGGGAGATTGTTAGAACAAGATGTGTTCTGATCAATATTCTTAGTTTTGATGATAACAAGGATATGAATTTTGTGTGAGATAATGTGGTACTCTAATACATTGCAATTTCCTTTTCAGGAAATATATAAAGAGTATGCACAAATCAGCGCTCAGAAGCTTTGTCTCAGAAGGTTCAGCATGCAACATCAGAACATGGTCTGGCAAGACATCAGAAGATGGTCAAGGCAGAATCAGAACATGGGTCTATGGAAGCATCAGAAGGACTTGAGATCAGAAGTAGAAGCACTGAAGTTCTCATGGTATCACGCTCAGAAGCACTTCAAGGTCAGAAGACAAGAAGATGCTATGCACCAAGCTGTTTGACTCAGATGATATTCAAACGTTGTATACACAAACATCAGATCAGAATAAAGTACAGGTGGCAGGCTACGCTGACTGACAAAAGGAACGTTGGAAGCTATTAAAGGCAACGTCAGTAGACACAGCGTGAACAAGGCTCGAGGTAGTTGACAAAAGCGTGAAACATTAAATGCAATGCTGTACGGAATACGCAAAGCATTAAATGCTCCCAACGGTCATCTTCTCAAAGTGCCTATAAATATGAAGTTCTGATGAGAAGCAAGGTTACCAATTTCTTGACGATTCGATAACAATAAACTTGCTGAAACGCTGTTCAAATCAAAGCTCAGAAACTTCATCTTCATCAAAGCTCACTACATTGCTGTTGTAATATATTAGTGAGATTAAGCTTAAACGTTAAGAGAAATATCACTGTTGTGATTATAGCTTTTCAGAAGCATTGTAAAACTCTTATTTGATTACATTAATTTGTAAGTAACTAGAGTGATCAAGTGTTGATCAGGATACTCTAGGAAGTCTTAGCTTGTGTCTAAGCAGTTGTAATTAGAGTGATCACGTGGTGGTCAAGATACTCTAAGAAAGTCTTAGCTTGTGTCTAAGCATTTGTTCCTAGAGTGATCAGGTTGTGATCAGGATACTCTAGAAAACTTAGTCGCGGGCTAAGTGGAAAACCATTGTAATCTGTTGCGATTAGTGGATTAAATCCTCGGGTGAGGTAAATCACTCCGTGGGGGTGGACTGGAGTAGTTTAGTTAACAACGAACCAGGATAAAAATAACTGTGCAATTTGTTTTTATCGTTCAAGTTTTTAAGACTACACTTATTCAAACCCCCCCCTTTCTAAGTGTTTTTCTATCCTTCACATTGCCCTAGTGGTAAAGACTTAAGATGATGTTTGAAGGTTCTAGGTTCAATTTCTTATAAGAAATAATTTTTTTTATATTATTAATTCATAATTGTTTAAAAATGAAATTAAAATTAAAAATCAATTTAGTATTTAATAGATAAAAAATAAATAAAATCCAATGTGGCAGTCCAGTCACGGTTTAAAAGTAAGAAAAAATTGGTTTATCCCAATCTGATTTATCAACACCTACCCATTTTTACTCTTTTATTGTCTTTTTACACGAAATATTAACCTTTTATTATTAAAATATTTTGATTGCTCTCTTTTATAAAATCTGATCCACTTCATTTTTCCCTTTTAATTTTTCTCTATTCGTCTTTACTTCCTCTCCATTCTCTCTTTCATTTTGACCACTTCTCTCTTTCACTCAGATTTCATAAATGTGTTGTTTTCTTTTTCTACAATTTCTTCCTCATCCATTTACTAACACATTATGCTTATGTTTTTTAGGTTTTTCTTCTTCATTGATTTTCTTCAATGTTGCCATCAACATCAACAAAGGTTTCATCTTCTAAATTTTTTATTTGATTGGATGTCATTTTCATACTCAGCTTTCCACCTTTCCAGGTTTGTGTTTTCAAAAAATTACATTTTTATTCATTTTTGTTCCATCTAGTCAAATAGATAATCAAAAGAGTTCTTTGTTTTGGAAATATACTAGTTTAAATCATATTTACTTGAGTATATTAACATGTTATTGATATATGGATACTCTTTATTAAAGTATTGTTCAATATACTTACTTTTCTGGAGATTTATCACTTCATTTCATTGCAACAATGTGTAGTCATGGTTATTCATCTGTCCATGTTGAGGTTGCGAGTAAAGTACTACATACTAATCCACAACTTCATTGGTTATGTAATCTCCAATACTCTGTTAAAATAAAAAATTATTAGCTAGTGTAAACATTATACTGATTAGAAGAATGTAACCTCCAAACCCAAGTATAGGCAACCGCGTCCTACAAAACAAAAGAATCCAACAACCAAATACACTCCCCAACCAACTCTCCTCCCATACAAACAACCCCATACGCCATCTCCAAGCCTCTTCATCTGATCCCCATCCTAAAGCAAACATCTCTACTGTAGTAGAACCCTTATTCTCAGATAGCTCATAAAGCCTTATGAATCTAGTCATTAACACCCTTCCCTCCAACCAAGGATCCCTCCAAAAAAGAGAGATTACCACATTTCCTACCGATATTTCAATATTATCTAGTAGCCACCCGTTTTCAATCATCTCACCCCTTTGTCTGATCCTATTCAAATTTTACCATCAAACTGACCCTCCTTCTACCCCAAACCTCAACTCCCCCTTCCTCACCATAACGGTACACTAACATCCTATGCCAAAGACATCCTTTCTCCTCCAACACCCTCCAACATAATTTCCCCAATAAAGCATCATTAAATCCCTCAACCTTCTCACCCCAACCCACCATTCTCCTTCCATATACATATAGAATCCTAATTGATCCATGTTATTTTCCTAATATCATCCCTACCTCCCAAAAAAATGCACTGAATAAAGATTCAAATGAAGAAATGATATCTGAGGGAGATTTTAATAAAGAAAGGAAGTAAACCGGGATGGAGGACATAACATACTTCAACAAAACCAAACGACCCCCCAAAGATAGATTATGACTTTTCTACCCAGATAACCTGCTTCTGATGTTATTCAACAACAAATGCCAAAAATTGAGCTTACAGGGATTTTTATAGGAGTTCTTAAATATTTTATAGGATTTGAAGTGAGCAGATCAAATGAAGGCATCACACTATGTCAAATAAATATACAATTGATCTCCTACAAGACACTAGCTCAAGTGGAGTGAAACCATGCAATACTCATATGCAACCCCACCAATAGTTGCATAAAGACTCTGGTGATTTACTATCTAATCTAATAGCATATAGGAGATTGATTTGTTTTTTAGATTGAGTCAGTTTACGTATGAAATACTGCCTCCAATGTAGGTGTGGCAAGATGGATGGGTATGGATTAGATTGTTAATGGATGGATCAAAACAATCCATTAGTTCATTAACAATCCATTAATACTTCTTTAAAAATATTCAATCCAATTCATCCATTAACATCATTTTAATGGATGGATATCCATCCATCCGAAAAAAATTCATTTAAATATATTCAAATATTTTGCAATAATATTTTTTTACATTTTCAAAAATAAAATCGATATTTCATATTTTCGAAAAAAATGAATTTCCATATTTTTGGAAAAACACGATTTTTTGTATTTCTGAAAAAACTCGTTTTTTCATATTTATGAAAAACAAGATTTTTTGAAGGAAAAAAAAAACTCGATTTTTTTCGTTATATAAAAGAAACTCCATTTTTTTCGTTTTTTTTCAAAAAACTCCATTTTTTTAATTATTAAAAACTCATATTTTGTAATTCTAAAGTTTAGACTAGCGACAAGGTGATTCAAAAGTAACTTGGTATTGTAAAAATATTAATTAATATTGATGTGAAAATGAGTAATATAAGTCGTAAGCGGCATGTGTATTATAAAAGCGAATGTGGTATGGATAAAAACATCCGTGAAATATTTTTCGCCAGCATTACTCAAATTTAAAATAGATTAGCAGTGATAAAGAAACATTTGTCACCGTTAAAAAAGAGACGTAACCCTAACGCCATCTGTCTCTTTTATCTATATAAATAAGACTTAAAGGATGAGGTAGGTAGAAAGAGTAAAAAAGACTAAAAAAAGCAAGCGGTGTAATAAGTCTCTACATTCTTCTCTTGCTGGTCTTTAAAGCTCTTTATGATTTTTAAAGTTCTTTACATTATTTTGTTATTGGTTTTTGAAGCTCTTTACATTCTTTGCTGGTTGATTTTTGAAGCTCTTTATAATTTTTGAAGCTCTTTACATTATTGTGTTGTTGGTTTTTGAAGCTCTTTACATTATTGTGTTGTTGGTTTTTGAAGCTCTTTACATTCTTCTCTTGGCTTTTGAAGCTCTTTACATTATTCTGTTGTTTGCTTTTGAAGCTCTTTACATTATTATGTTGTTGGATTTTTTAGTGTTTCATTTTAGTATTCATTTTTAATGTTTTTCTTAAGGTTGTTTCAGTATTCATTTTTAAGGCTTTGTAGGTTTTAGGCATTAGTTTCAATATTACTTTTGTTTATTACATTTTAGTGTTTCATTTTAGTATTCATTTTTAATGTTTTTCTTAATGTTGTTTCACTATTCATTTTTAAGGCTTTGTAGGGCTTAGGCATTAGTTTCAATATTTTATTTTTATTTACATTTTTAGTGTTTCATTTTAGTATTCATTTTTAATGTTTTTCTTAATGTTGTTTCAGTCTTCATTTTTTAGGTTTTGTAGGGCTTAATCGTTAGTTTCTTGTTGTCTTCTTCCTCTTGTGATTTTCAATCGTGTGGTTTTCAATGCTTTTACAGTTTATACTTTTCTTCCACTTGTTATTTATTGTCATGTTAGTTTTCAATGCTTTTATATTTTATACTTTTCTTCATCTTGTTCCTTGTTATTTTCTGTTATGTGGTTTTTAATGCTTTTACATTTTATATTTTTCTTCCTCTTGTTGTTCCTTGTTATTTTCTGTAATGCGATTTTCAATGCTTTTACATTTTATATTTTTCTTCCTCTTGTTGTTCTTTGTTCTTGTTATTTTTGTCATGTGGTTTTCAATGCTTTTACATTTTATACTTTTTTTCCTCTGGTTGTTCCTTGTTATTTTTTGGTCATGTGGTTTTCAATGCTTTTACGTTTTATATTTTTCTTCTCTTGTTGTTCCTTGTTATTTTTTGTCATGTGGTTTTCTATGCAGTGTTGCATCATATTATATGGGACATATTATTTCAGTCTATTTTTAAAATTCACTCTAACATGTTATTCTCAGGGACGGATCCAGAAATTTTAATATGTGGGGTCAAAAAATTATTTTATATATAAATAAAGGAAAAAAAATAACATACATCGATATTTTCACACTATAAACCAATCAACAATGTATATCTTGCTAAATCACGCTTAATTTTTAAAATCATATTGATTACATAATTAATGAATTTATATTGAATAATAGTGTAAAACTATTTTCTACTATGAGTACACTACCTTATATCTCTATATATAAATCAATAAATTATACTATTGTCTATTTAAAATTTGAAGACAGCTTATACTATTCAATTCCATTCTATTCCAAGACAATCAACATATCATTTAAAATTTGGGGAAATAAATATTAAAGTCGTAAGTGGCAATATTGACTCTTATTCAAATAAGTTAGAATTTGAGAACTATTAATGTTTATTTAAAAAATATTTAAAAATTACTTGTTTGATAATCGTTATTTTGTTCATGATTTAATCATTTACTTTTATTAATTAACAATTTTTCATAAGATAATTCAAGTATTTTATAATCGTTTGCTTTTCTTTTATTTTTGTTTTGATTATCTTGATTGAAAATAAACAAGTTAATTAAAATTAAATATTTTATAACTTACTTTTTTTCATTGTCTATAATTTCATTTCATATAAAATAAAATAAATAATATGGATGAATTATAATAGTTTAACTTTGTTGTTTTAATGGGATTTGTGGTGTGTATTGTCTCTCATATTAATTTCTTATTATTAAAGGAGATTGAAGTTTATATTGGTCTTAGTTCTCGGGACAATACACAAGAAAATAAAAAACAAAGTCTTTTAATACTAACTAGTACTTCTACCCGTGCGATGCACGGGACAAAATGTGGATATATATTGTATTTTAATGTAAAAATATAAATGTATGAAAATAACAAAAAATATATATTTTTTCATATTACAAAACAAAAAAAGTACATTTCACTGATACAATAAGAACATGAAACATAAATTATCCTTCTCTGACTTTCCCTGCAATTGAACAAAAATAGAATAAATTAATCTTTGAAACTTGAAAGCAAAAAGAATAAATTTAAAAGAGAATGTAAAACTTTTTATAGCACTGATAATGACATATAACCTAATTCATTATGCATATGTTGAAAATGAATTAAAATAGTAATTTAAACAAACTTACACAATATGTATGTAATGTGCAACAAAACCTTTCTAATTTGTAATTGGCACTATCCACCTATTTAAAAAAAAAAAAGTAAACATCACACAAATTAATGAAATCATATATTTATTTATATATTTATATATTGAGATATAAAAGTATTGAAGTAAAAAAATTCTAACCATCCGAAAATCATTCAATAGCATAATTAATACTAAACCTGCAAAGGAAAACTATCCATTGAAGCATTGTTGCTTTGGCCAAATACATAACTAATCACTTGGTTCAGTGAATTATTTCCATTCTCCAACCTGACGATAAAATTAACAAAAATATAATTCCAAACATATATTGAAACAAAAAATCAATAAAATAAAAACGTAGAAAGATATTGTAGGCAAATTATAGAAATTACTTCTCTTTGTATTCAAGAGATTCCTTTAGATTGCTGTTAATAAAGATTTTTGTACCATGAAAGGCATTTGAAATGCCATGAATTGCTGAAAAAATATAAATAGAAACTAAACTGTTAGTATGATGTATAGATAGTATATCTATTAAAAAATACAATCTATTTAAATATGCGTCAATTACATTGGAAAATTTTAGAGTTGCACAACTGTAAAATAACTATTACCGACTTATCATAACCATTATCAGTTAAATAATGGTTCATTTGTTCAGCATGTTCAGCCCGCAAAGTACAATCAACATTATTTCCTCTGTATTGATGATATGAATAAAAAAAATTAGTCAATAAATATATAGTTGTTATTCTATACTTTAAACATAATAATTACTTGATAATTCAAAATTTTACTCCAAATCTTCCAACGAAATATCCAACAGTTTAACTCTAATTCCACTTTGCATTGTTTCCTTCATGTCAAACTTTTTAATCGCGTGACCAATCACATATGACAAAATATAATTAAATAGAATTGAGTTAAGTTTAAAAATATAATTGCAAAATCTAATTTTGAAGTATGACTAACCTATGGCACGGGATTGGTCAAGGCCAAACAAAATTTAAGAAAAACCCACAAATTTAAAATAAGTTTTAGGGATGGATGGAAAATCTCCAATCTTAGTACAACTTGTGGTTTTGATGAAGTTAATCTTGTACTTATGATCTGTCATAATAAACTTAGGATCATGCAATCCAACCAATATATTAGAAATAATATAGCAAGATCCCTCTTCAATATTTGAGTCAAATTCACCGATGAGGGCCGATTTCACCGAAGCTTGGATACTTGAACACTGAAAAATAACACAGGAAGAGGTAAAAATGTAATAATTTGGTAAACTAACAAAAAAGTTAAATAACAGATTACAGCTAATAAACAACAATTGTAACACTCACTTTGTCATCAAACAAAATCATTTCTAAATTGGTAGTAGTATTGTGGTTATTCCAAGAATGGACTTTCCACAACCTTAGTACACGAACTTTAATCTGTCAATTCAGTTTTGGAGGGACGACGTCGGAAATCATACTGATACACAGTGCCATTCTGCATAAAGTGCAAAAGAAAAAATTTAGACAATTAATTGATATAGAGGAAGCCAAAACGTGAAAATATATTTGGGTTAAGAACTCCCAATGCACATTTTCATTACCTAAAGTTTGAAGAACCTTGATGTAACCTTTCTGTTCAGAATTTGGAGAATATAGAAAAAATGTGGAGGTTGAATCTATTTGTACTAAAATCATGATAGGGCAATGTGAATAGGTACAATAAGTGCAGATAATTGATAGAGTTTTTGGAATTCGCATTGGAAGTTGAAAATTGCATAATTAAAATTAAAAATGGAGAAGAAATGAAGGGTTAGATTCAAAGAATGGGTGAGAAGATAAAGTAGGCAAACTTTAGGGTTTTTCGTTCAATGAATCGTTTGAGCAATAAGTGCAGATATCTTATGTTTTTACTAAAAATTAATTAAAAAGAAATAATATGGTTGAGATTAAAAAGGGAATACATAACAACTTATTGAATTGTACATTCCAAACAAATGTTACACGTATTAGTAAAAAAAATACAATCTATTATAATAATTCTTAATTAAATTGTATTTATTGAGTAGAAAAATAAATAAATGATTGATTGATTAGTAAATAAATTATTAAGTTCATAGGTCAATAAATAAATAATTTAATAATATACAATTAAATTGTATTTATCGAGAAGAAAAATAAATAAATGATTGATATATTTTATAAATTGATTAATAATAGACTAAATTACAGTTTTGGTCCCCTATTTTGGTCAACTCATGAAATCAGTCCCCCTATTTATTTTTTAAACAGTTTTGGTCCCTCATGTCCATTTTTCATTTAAAAAAACACTGTTGTGTACTATTTTTTAAATAAGTAGCATACTTTTATTGACTTGGAATAAAAAATATTAATTATTAACGATGTTTTCTTACTTTAATCGTCTTTTCTGATCGTCGCCTTTTTCTCCCAGCTTGTTCGTTCATCTCTTTCATTATCCAAAAAACTCTCTCTACGTTCTCTCTCGTTCATAAAGTATCCCATGAATACATGAGAGACGAAAAATGGACATGAGGGACCAAAACTGTTTAAAAAATAAATTGGAGGACTGATTTCGTGAATTGGCCAAAATAGAGGGACCAAAATTGTAATTTAGACTTAATAATATATATTATTGATAAAATTTTGTCAATATTTATTTTATAATATTTAGTAATAAACTAAAAGAAAATATTAAATAATGAATTAATTTAATAGTTTTTGATAAAATAACATTTTAAAATTTTCATATTTTTAATACAACATTTTTAAGAATATCAAAATTTTAAATTGTTACTTACATTAAATATATAATTTTTTTTAATATCAAAGTTTTTTTTAAATATGTTGTGAAAAATAATTAAGTTAAGAATATCAAAATTTTAAATTGTTACTTACATTAAATATATAATATTTTTTAATATCAAAGTTTTTTTAAATATATTGTTAAAAATAATTAAGTTATTTTAAATATTCAGCTATTTATAAAATATAATTTGAGAGAAAGAATATAAAATATAAATTAATCGTGATTTTAAATATTGAGCTATTTATAAAATATAAATGAAATATAAATGGTTGAAATAAAAAGAGAAAGAATATAAATGATTGATATAAAAAAGGGAATAATAAAAAATAATAATATAATAAATAAATAAATTAAATTGATGAAATAGATTTTTAATTTTTATAATTTAATGGGATGAAAATTTTATTTAGAATGGCTCATTCAGAATGGTTCACAATTTATAATTATAATTAATAATTAATAACGAAATCATATTTATTGGAAATAGAATAAGTGGTTGAGAAAAAAAAGGAAATACTGGAACAACAAATATGTTCTTGTTCTTTTCAATAAATGTGGTTGAGATAAAAAAAATATTACAAATATTAAGTAAATAGGTTTAGGCGGGAATTGATTGCATTTAGGCGCTTAAAATGGTACATACATAGTATTGTGTTTTAATATATTAAGGATTTGTTTCTAACGTGGTTAATTGAATTATGGGGGCAACATAACATTTTAAGTGGGGTCAAAACATATTAATTTTAAATTATTAGTTTTTTTTCCTATTAAAGAAGTGGGGTCAGCTGACCCCATTATTGCCAATGTAGATCCGTGCCTGGTTATTCTACATTTTATATTTTTGGTTTTTATATATTTTTTTAATTCTTCTATTGTCTTTTTTTCAAAAGAAAAATGGCGAAATGGTCAAATGATAAAGTAGAGGCCCTAGCAAAAGGATTAATGAAACTGTTGAAAAAAATAATGACCGAAATGCACAAGATACATGGGTAGTCGTGCTTGTTGTATCTCCCGTGTTGCACGATCGTAGTTGGATTGAGCTCCGAGACAAAGCTAAGGAGCTGAGCAAGATTTTGTTTTATGATTGAGTCATTTTACGTATGAAATACCGCCTCCAATATAGGGGTGACAAAATGGATGAATTGGATGGATATGGATTGGATTGTTAATGGATGGATCAAAACAATCCATTAGTCCATTAACAATCCATTAATACTACTTTAAAAATATTCAATCCAATTCATCCATTAAGTAAAAAATTCATCTAATTCATCCATTAACATCATTTTAATGGATCAATATCCATTCATCCAAAAATGATAATTCAAATATTTTACAATAATATTTTTTTACGTTTTCAAAAATAAAATAGATATTTCATATTTAAGAAAAAAACTTGATTTTATTTTAATTTTTTTTTCATATATCCGAAAAAAAAGAATTTCCGTATTACTAAAAAACAAGATTTTTGAAAAAAAAACTCGATTTTTCCCGTTCTTTAAAAAAAACACGATTTTTTTTTCAAAAAAACTCAATTTTTTATTTTCAAAAAACTCGATTTTTGTAATTCTAAAGCTTAGACTAGCGACAAGGTGATTCAAAAGTAACTTGGTATTGTAAAAATATTAATTAATATTGATGTGAAAATGAGTAATATAAGTCGTAAACGACATGTGTATTAAAAAAGCGAATGTGGTATGGATAAAAACATCCGTGAAATATTTTTCGCTAGCATTACTCAAATTTAAAATAGAAAAGTAGTGATAAAGAAACATTTGTCACCATTAGAAAAGAGACGTAACCCAAACGTCGTCTGTCTCTTTTATCTATATAAATAAGACTTAAAAAAGGAGGTAGGTAGCAAGAGTAAAAATGACTAAAAAGAAGCAAGCGGCAGTGATAAGTCTTTACATTCTTCCCTTGCTGATCTTTAAAGCTCTTTATGATTTTTGAAGTTCTTTACATTATTCTGTTGTTGGTTTTTGAAGCTCTTTACATTCTTCGCTTGTTGATTTTTGTAGCTCTTTATATTTTTTTAAGCTTTTTACATTATTGTGTTATTGGTTTTTTGAAGCTCTTTACATTCTTCTCTTGGTTTTTGAGCTCCTTACCTTATTGTGTTGTTGGTTTTTGAAGGTATTTACATTATTCTATTGTTGGTTTTTGAAGCTCTTTACATTATTCTATTGTTGGGTTTTTTATTGTTTCATTTTAGTATTCATTTTTAATGAATTTCTTAATGTTGTTTCAGTATTCATTTTTAAGGCTTTGTAGGGTTTAGGCACTAGTTTCAGTATTAATTTTTTGGCTAAATTACCTCTAGGGTCCTTTAAGTTATTTAATTGTAACGATTTGCTTCTTTATCTTATTTTCGTTACAAATAGGTCCTTTAACTTACCTAATATCTTCAGTGTTGCCCTTCCTCATAGATTTTGTTAAAAAAGGATGATTTGTCGCTTAAGTTGCTTAGGTGTCCACTACTATGTGCTGACTATGTATTTCTTTTATTATTAGAATAGTTGAAGTGTTTTAATCAATCCTAAATTATCACACCCTAATCTCAAATGGACCATTTTCAGACACGTGTCAATTTTTAAAACAAAAATAAATCAACTTAACCCCTTATTTCTTCCCCGGGTTATGTTTCCCTGGTAAGAGCCACCGCCGCCTCGCCGGTCACTGATACTCATATATGTTGGTGAAGGAACATAGATGTTGTTCAACCATAAAAAAAATCCATAAGTTTGATGTTGATTGTTAAATCATAAATGTATAAATTTCCCCCTAAAATATTGTCGAACAAAAACAAACCCATTATGCATTCATTTGAGTTCCAGTGCCTCTGTTCTTCTAATGTTTAATTTCTAATGTTTAATTTCTTCCATGAAATGTTGTCAAATATTAATAGTTTATATGTTCACTACTTGGTTTTAAGATCTTAAATTTTCCTATTTTCTTCTCCAACGGCTCCTCTCAAGGTAGACGGTAGACGGCGGTTCATAGGCCGGAGGCGAAACGACGAAGGAAGGTGTTCGACTTAGGGAAGTTGTTGGACGGTGTATTGATGAAGGGAGTTTTCCGATGGATTGTTGGGAGTTTGGTGGATTGTTCTGCTGCTATAGAATTGTGTCATTGATGGAGACCTTCAAAGTTAGGGTTCACAATTGGGGATAACTATTTAACCTTATCATTTTTTTCCAGAAATTAAAGAAATAATAAAAGATATGCATAGTCAGCACAGTTAATGGACACCTAAGCAACGTTAGTGACACATCATCCTTTTTGGAACAATATTTGTGAGGAAGAACAACGCTGAAGACGTTAGGTAACTTAAAGGACCTATTTGTAGAAAAAATAAGATAAAGGACCAAGTCGTTACAATTAAATAACTTAAAGGTCCCTAGAGGTAATTTAGTCTACTTTTTATATTACATTTTAGTGTTTTATTTTAGTATTCATTTTTAATGTTTTTCTTAATGATGTTTCAGTATTCATTTTTAAGGCTTTGTAATAATGGTGTGTCAATTTTAGAAATATATAAAGAATCTCGTCATGGACACCAAATGTTCTCACCTTCAATAGCTATCTAGAAGGTGTGAAAGGCTACGTGGTTAAAGATGAAACCTAAATGATGAAGATTTTTAATAAGGGGGGATATTACTTTTAATAAGATCCACATGTGGAGGAAATACAAAAACCTAAAGGACATAAACTTTAAAAAATGGATGGAAAAAACTCTTTTTTTTAATCTTCCACTTGGTGAATTAGGTATGAAGATGAGGTTAATCATCCATCATAAATTCTAGAAGAAGTAGAAAAATTGTTGATCTTAGCTATCAATTGGAAATATACAGGGAAATATGGGATATTGTGGCACCAGAGTGGTATAGCTATAAAATGTGTGTCTTTTAAAGAAACATTTGTGTAGATTGAAACATAGCCTAAGACAATGGTATCACAAGTTTAGTGAGTTTCTTAAGATGTTAAATTTTATGAGAAATGTGTATGATATTTGTGTCTACATTACAAAAAGGTATGAGAAGTTCATTCTCAATCTGCTTCTATATGCGGACGATATCTTAAAGGCAATTTCTAGCAAGGAGGAGATCACTAAGCTCCAAAAGAAGTTAATGTTATAGTTGAGATGAATGATCTATAGGCAGTAAAGAGGATGTTTGGAATAGATATCGAGAGTAACTAGAATAAGGATGAAATGTTCTTATCTCAATTTGGTTACTTAAAAAAATGGTGGACAAGTTTAAGCACAATGTTAAGCCGGTTAATACTTATTTGGGTCATCAAACATAACTTTTGTTTACGCAAGTTCCTCAATATGGAGAAGAGAGAATAAAGATGGACATCACTCCATATACTAGTCAGGTAGGAAACATCATGTAGGACATGATTTATAGTATTTCAGTCTTAACATATGCAATTACCATATTGAGTCAATTTATATGATATATGTGTCAAGTGCATCGGGAAGTTTTGAAGTGGATTTTGAAATACTTGAACGACTCTGTATTTTTTTAAAATACGCAAGATTTAGACAATAGAAAGACACTTTGAAGGGTTTTATAGATGCTACTCATGAGGAGTACATTGCCCTTGTCGAAAGGTGAATGAGATCATATGGTTGAAGGGCATGATTGAGGAGCTACAGATACTCAAGGATGTCTTAAGATATATTGTGATAACCAAAATAAATTTCATTGGAAGAATCACACAGTTATGGGATGACAAATCACATTAATATTCATTTACATTTCATTAGAGATATGGTAGAATATAAGAAAATGAATATTGTGTTTCCCAAATCATTACCTAGATCAAAGTTCATGCATTGTTTGAACTTGATTGATTTTGTTAGAATAATTATATAATTGGAGAGAGAAAAAGAAGAAACTTAAAAATTGTTCATCTTGAACGATTGAAATTAATTGCTTCTGATATTTTTATTTCTCTTCTAAAGACCCATTGATAATAGTAAATAAGAGAATTACTCTTTATTATATACAACTATTTTTTTTTGTTGGTTAAATTGCGTCAAAAACAACAATTTCTTTTCTCTATCCGTTTGTTCAGCACAAATCCATGTTTACTGGAAAAGACAGTCATCCCTCATGCTCATAATCCAATGGCTAAAAAATTGTGAAAAACAAATAAACAAATCAAATATATTTTGAAGAGAGAGAAGAAACATAGATGAAAGGCTGAGATTTCAGCAGTTTAGCAGCAGAAAATAAACAGCAGAAGAGGATCTGTATCCATGTTTACTTGATTGTTTTAAAATTTCTTTTGTACATGAGTTTTAGAGTCATTAGTGAAATATTTATTAGTTGGAACATTTGATTTGATTGTCATTACTATTTCTTTATTTTATTTTTTTAGTTGAACCTTTAATTAGAATACTCAACACGAATAAGTTTTGACATGTGGTGTGAATTGATCTTAGTGTTCAGTCTACCCACTAAAGATTAGCAACATGAACATGCCAACCAATATGACATGGCATTGTACCTATATGATTAACTTGTATACCTAGAAAACAAAACTACAATATTTTTTTGGTTGCTGTTGAAGTTAAAGAACAAAGCTATATCAAATAATGTGAATTAACTCAAAAGAAGACAAAAAGAAACATGTTAAATTGTTAATCATACAAGAGGGGTCTTTGATTTGATTGAATGGTATACCAGCAGATGGTATAGGATTCCTTCCAATTCACCAATCACACCAAGTTAGATTAAACTAAAACTATACTACATTATTAATCCTAATATATAATTTATTTTAATATTTAAAGTATTAATATTGACAATAATGGTGCATCTAACAAACCCCACTTGTGGTTGGCCACTTGGTCATTGCTTTCATCTCACTCCCCACTTGATGCTAACATGTGTAGCCACTTGATACTATCAAGTTTTAAGAATTAGCATTATCAATTCTCTAAATTAAAAACTATACATTGATTATTGTTATACAAAATGAGGTTAATTGTAAATCAACGATAGTAAATTTTATCAAACTCAATCACTCCACTTAACAGTGCAAAAGAAAATTTGTTCCAAGAATTTTTTTTATATAATTGTAACACCTTAATTCAAGACAAATGTGGCTTTTGAAGGTTTTGAAAAGGTTGAAAATAGACATTATTAAATTTATATGGACATTGGTTTTTTAAGATATTGAAAAGGTTGTCAATGGTGACTACAAGATTCAGTTATCAGGGTGAGAGTTCAAGTGTTGGGAGAGGTATATTGTATATAACAGAATCAAATTTAGAAGAATAGATAGATATGCATATAGTAATAATTGTTTCAACGATCAATATATCATTCCCTAACATTGTTACAAACCAACAGAAATAAAAGCAGATTCAATTAATTTCACATAAACCGGAATGAAGTATAGCATTACAAACATAGAGATAATGAACCGGCAACAGGAAGTTGCGGCATGAATTGTTACACATTCAATCCAAAATTCCACCGCAAAAAAGATCATAGTCTTCACATATCATCATGTTCCTGTTGTTCATAGTCATCTTCCTCTCCGTACTCATCCTCCTCGGCAGTAGCATCTTGATACTGTTGGTACTCTGATACAAGATCATTCATGTTGCTCTCGGCTTCGGTAAATTCCATTTCGTCCATTCCCTCACCGGTGTACCAATGCAAGAAAGCCTTTCTCCTAAACATAGCAGTGAATTGTTCACTCACCCTTCTGAACATTTCCTGAATTGAAGTTGAGTTTCCAATGAAAGTTGAAGCCATTTTCAAACCAGTTGGGGGAATATCACAGACAGTTGATTTCACATTGTTTGGAATCCATTCCACAAAGTAGGATGAATTCTTGTTCTGAACATTCATCATCTGTTCATCAACTTCCTTTGTGCTCATTTTCCCTCTGAAGATGGCTGATGCAGTGAGGTATCGTCCGTGTCTAGGGTCAGCAGCGCACATCATGTTCTTCGAATCCCACATTTGCTGTGTGATTTCAGGTACACTCAGAGACCTGTACTGCTGAGAGCCTCTAGAAGTCAAAGGTGCAAATCCCAACATGAAAAAGTGGAGACGAGGGAACGGAATCAGATTCACAGCAAGCTTTCGTAGATCGGAGTTAAGCTGACCAGGAAACCTCAAACAACATGTGACACCAGACATGGTTGCTGATATCAAATGGTTAAGATCACCAACTGCATCACAAAAAACCAAACAACAAGATCAGAAACCTTACTAACAAATGGAATCAAAACTGAAAACATATATAGATTAACCAAGTTGCTATAGGATATGAAATTGCTTACAGCTTGGAGTGGTTAGCTTGAGGGTACGGAAGCAAATATCATACAACGCTTCATTATCAAGAACCATACATTCATCCGCGTTTTCAACAAGCTGATGAACAGAGAGAGTAGCATTGTAGGGTTCCACCACCGTATCAGAAACCTTAGGAGAAGGAAAAACCGAGAAAGTAAGCATCATCCTATCGGGATACTCTTCCCTAATCTTCGAAATCAAAAGAGTACCCATTCCAGATCCAGTTCCTCCACCAAGTGAATGACATACTTGAAACCCTGCACACATCCATTACACAATCAGCCTCAAAACAACAATAAATTCACCCTTTTCCACCAAAAAAAAACCATCATCATCATGAACCCTAAAAATTTCCACACAACCAAAACCCTAAATTTGAACACAAATTAATTTCATAAAATAAATAAAATCAACTTCCAATTAACAGCAACATGACATTAAAAGCTAGATCCAATTTCAAAACTACACATAATTTCAACTACAAAACCCTAAAATTAACAAAACCCTAAAATCATCAACAAAAGCTAAAAATTCATACCCTGCAAGCAATCACTGTTTTCAGCTTCTTTCCTGACAACATCAAGAACAGAATCAATAAGCTCAGCGCCTTCAGTATAATGACCTTTAGCCCAGTTATTCCCAGCACCACTCTGCCCAAACACAAAGTTATCCGGTCTAAAGATCTGACCGTACGGTCCAGACCGGACACTATCCATGGTACCCGGTTCAAGATCCATGAGAACCGCTCGGGGAACGTAACGACCGCAACTAGCTTCGTTGTAGTAAACATTGATTCTCTCCAATTGAAGATCTGTGTCACCGCCGTATCTTCCGGTAGGGTCGATGCCATGCTCGGCGCAGACAACTTCCCAGAATTTGGCTCCGATTTGGTTTCCGCATTGTCCACCTTGGATGTGAAGAATTTCTCTCATTTTCGTGTAAATTGGAAGAGATTCTAGAGAGAGAATTTCTAGAGAGAGAAAGAGGGAGGGTTTGTGGGGCGAATGTAGGGTTAGAAATGAGGTTTTAGTTTATATAGGGAAAATGGAAATGAAAAATGGGTTATTTTATTATTGTTGTAACGGTTAGATTTAGAGGGGAACGTTGTGAAATGTGAGTTGTAATGAATAATGAATGTGTTAAATTTGGAAGATTTTTGAAATTTGAAAGTTGATAGAGAGAGATAACAGCTGGATGATTTGCTGGTTTTGGGTTTTGTTGGGAGAAAAGGACAGACAGAGTGTAATAGTAGCTTTTTGGCCTAAACTTAAACGGGCTATTTTTTATTTTTTATTTTAGATTCTAAAATATTTTTTTCTCCTAAGTCCTAATAATGAAAAATGAAAAATGAAAAATGAAAAAGTAGATAGGGTAATTAATTAATTTAATTAAAGTGTGCTTTTTGAAAGAAAAAGTATGTGAAAAAGTTGCTAAGACTTGTCTTTTACTCTAGATTTTTTAGAAGATGTGTGAACTTATTCAAACTAATGGGTCCTCTTTTTGAATAAAGAAAATTTCTTTGGCCACCTCCCTATGGGGGTCACTCCCAGCGAAAATTTCAAAATATCCCTGCTTCGGAAGTTCATTTTCGAAAGCGTTTTTTTTGAAAAAATTTACATACTTCGGAAGTGCACTTCCGAAATACTGCGATTTCTGCAGATTTATCAAAACACTCCCCCTCCTCCAATCATTTACCCTTAATCAAAACAAAAAGTGGCAAAGGCGAAAATTTGTGCAAACAGAATTCCAAAGCTGCATCAAGGCTCCAATCACACTGCTAAACAACATTCAAAAGCCCTCAATCCTAACACTTTGTAAGTTTTGAAATTTTTAGATCTATTATTGAAATGCATGTTATTTAGGGTTTTAATTGCATAAATGATATATGGTTAGGTTGTTAGTAGTATTTAGGTTGTTTAGAAGCATTTTGATTTGGTTTGAAGTTTGGTTTAGGGGTCTGTCATGGAAGTTGCAGAAAACTCCATCGCAGGGGTGTTTCGGAAGTTCATTTCCGAAAACACCTCCATCCTAGTTTTCAGAAATGAACTTCCGAAATGTATCAGAAGTTCAAATTTTGTTGTTTTTTATTTTGTCTATGCATATTAATCGTTTTCAATTGTTTACAGGAACATGTCAGGCAACCAACCAGCACACAGGACTGCGTCTTCTAAAGAGGGCGCTAAGGGAAGAAAGGGTTCTTCAAAGAAGGAGGTGAAAGAGGTGAAGGAGGTGAAGGAGGTGAAGGAGAAGAAGAAGCTTTTGACTGGTTCTGCTTCTCGTCCCCTGGGGGTCCATGGCTCGGACGTGCAGGCTCAGCCTTCAGGCGTGATCAACGCTGATGGTTCTGATACTGAGTGGGATGAGGATTGGTATAATTATCTTCATTCGGAGGAGTTCGCTCGTCGGGAAGAATAACGTGTTTTTATTTTGTTTGATGTGTATTTTGTAACGCTCGTCGGGCAGAATAACATGTTTTTGTTTTGTTTGACGTGTTTTGTTTTGTTTTGTTCTGATTTCGGATTGTATCGCACAGTGTTTTTGTATTGGATTTATCATGTTAGTTTTTGGAAGTGGTAACCGGGGTCGGAACATATGACGGAGGAGGTGGATGTTCGGAGGAAGAAGAACCGGAGGTACGTCCACCGCGAGACAAAGGAGCCAATCAATGTAAGCTATAGTTTATCATTATCATCTGGGGACGTCATTTCTAAAAAATCAAGATTAAAAATAATAAGATTTTTTTCCCAATTTTTTGTAATGACGTCCCCTGATGATAATGATAAACTATAGCTTACATTGATTGGCTCCTTTGTCTCGCGGTGGACGTACCTCCGGTTCTTCTTCCTCCGGACATCCACCTCCTCCGTCATATGTTCCGGCCCCGGTTACACCTCCTCCGTCATTTGTTACTTACAGTAGTACATATTTTTATTAAAAGAATAAAAAAACCTTTTGAAATTTGGAAGCCTTTTTTTCTCCCCACCACTCTCTCATCCCCACCTACCCGTGTTCAACAATATGTAACTTTAATTTTATGTAATATTATTGTTGTAATCTTCACCCGATTAAATAAAGCGAATTGTTGTTGTTTTTCATTTTATTCTGTCCAGACATATTTTCGGAGGTTCATTTCCGAATTCTCCAAGGGGGGTGCGTTCGGAGATGAACTTCCGAAACACCACATTTTCTGAAAAGTAACTTTATTTCGGAGATGCATCTCCGAAATCAATATTTTATATTAAAAAAAACACGTTTTCGGAGATACATTTCCGAAAACACCTTTTTTAAGAAAAAAAGTACAGTTTCGGAAATGAACTTCCGAAACAAGGGGTATTGTGGTAAATTCACCAGGGGTGGGCAAGAAGGTTAGGAGGTGGGTGAAGAAATTTTCTTGAATAAAATGATTAAAGGGCATAACATGTTTTAGGCTTAAAGAAGGAAATTTTGCCTTTAGATATATTTTTGAGAAAATTTTACCTTGTAAACTCCATCATTTATCCTCCTACCATTATAAATTATGCGTTTGGATCAAAGTATTCTTGTATAAATACTTACAATTTTATGAAATGATATTTTTTCTTCATTTCGTTTTAAAGGATTGGGAGAGCAAAAATTGGAGAACGCATAATAAATTTGTCTGAACCAAAATTCAGTACACAAACTAAAGAACATGAGGAGAAGTTTGTCGATTCAACATACAGTACATCGGGTAACTTACAAGTAAGTTTTTCGGTTTTCATTAGAAAAATTAGCAAATCGAATAACTTAGGTCAGGGTTCTCCGGTTCCCAAGAATGCTAACCGGAAAACTTTGAGCCATGTTATCCGATTTTTTGATATGGTCATTTGGATAACTTGTGAAGAGGTTATCTGGTTCATGTTTTTTAAACTTTATTTATTTATTTTTAGTGGTGCGCAGAAGAAGAAGCCTGGACGACAACAATATGCGACGACAGGGTGATGGACGACAACGTCGACCGGCGGTGGATGGAGAGCGACAACAATGTCATATCCCACGGGTTTCTTCTCTTTCTTCTTCACCCCTCCTCTGGTTTTTATTTTTTCAGACAGTGGGCACATCCTTGTTGTAGTGGGATAAGCAATTTCACACACCCTGCTTTTTAGTGTTTTTTTTTCCCGGCAACATCTAGTAACCTGAACCTTTTCCAAATTGCATCAATTGCATTGGTCATGTCCATCTCTGATCCATCATGTGTATTTACCTCTTGTTTGCCTTCCATACTTAGCTTTCTCCAAAGGATATGAATAGCCTCAACCATGTGTCTTTCACATAATCAACCTACAAACGAATGACCTTCAAATTTATTAAGTAAGCCATGGTTGTGAAGTCCATATTTTACATCAATCTTCCATCCAAAACCATCTTTTGACGGTGTTTGCCTATTTTTGAAAGGACAATCACATTTATAACTAGCACTTTGTGTTTCACTATCTCTTTCTTTGTATTTTCCACATCTATCACAACCAAATATTAATTTGTTACTTCTTCCTCTCTTGCCGTTTTGGTATTTGAATGACTTAGTATAACTGTCACTTTATTCTTGATTCCACCTCCCAAATCCACCTTGTCCCCTCTTCTCGTGATGCAAATCTTTGTGTCATTGAAAATATTTCAGTGGTATTTACGTTTGTCTGATTTTTATCGCATATCACCAAAGGAATATTCATACGTGTTAAATATAAATACAAAATTAAAAAATTAAAAAAATTGTGTACCAAAATACTTATGGGATAAAATTTCCTATTTTTAAAAATGTTCTGACAAATTGGAATTTTCATGTAAACACAAGGAACAAAAGTATTTTGGCAAAAAAAATTATAAGATTGTTACAAAGATTGAAAGTCACGAAGCCTCACATAATAATTCATGGGCCTCGATCTTAATTAGGGATGGCAACAGGTCGGATGTGGATTTCACACTACCCAAACCCACAAACCCCAAATGGGGGAACAAGTTAACCACAGTTAATATAATACCAGTAAGGGTCCCTAACATAGCAAGGGTTGAACCCATGCCCCTTGCCCTCACATGTTAATGTTCAACCACTAAGCCACACTTTCAATTATGTCATTGGAATGCAACATCATATATATTACATAAATGCTTCAGTATTAATAAGTAGTTAAAATATTTGAAACTTCAAATATTTATTTATTTAATAAAAACAAATATATATTTATTTAATACTTCAAACATTTATTTAATACTAATATCAAATAAATATGAAATAGTGAAATATTAAATATAATCAATTAAAAATTAAAAAGTTAGGTATGAATTTAATAAAATAATAAAATATTAAATAATTATTTTAATTAAAACTTAATTATTTTGACCGAATATTAAATAACTATTAAATAATTGATTATTTTAAATATTAAATAGTTAAGGTATATATAGTAAAATAATAATAGTAGGTTTTACGATATTTTGTAAAACAATTTTTTTCAATAATAATTAAAATATTTTGTGTTGGAAAAAAATATTTTAACTATTTTGTTCATTAAATAATTATTTTATTAAATATTTCACCTATTTAATATCTCAACTGTTAAACTTTTAAAATTTTAATTTATTAAATAATTAGTTTAATAAAAAAATAATGAATAAATTAATGAAAAGTTATAAATATAAGGGACTTTATTAAACTAAATATTTAATAAACTAAATATTTAACAAAATAAATATTTAACAGATTAAATATTTTTTACAATTAAATTTTTCAATTATTAATATTTAAACTATTTTAATATTTTAACGTTAAAAACATATTATATTAAATATTTTAACATTTTAACATTATGACATTTTAAAACTATTATCGTTTAAATGTTTTAAAATCTATCATTATTATTCAACATTGTTATTTAACATTTTAAATAAAACCTAATATAATATATAAAATATTCATTATATACATTAAATATGTCAGTTGGCTATTTATGCATTAAATATGCTGAAAGCATTCATTATATACACGTGCTTTGCAAATATTAAACAAGAAACATGAGTGGCCTGGAAGAGAAGCATGCATCCATTGAGTTAGATGGAGAGGGTTTGAATCTCCATAAGACCAAATTTTAAAAATTTTGAAACTCAAATAATTAAATAATATTAAATTTGTTAAATGGAATATATCATAAATAAATAAAAAAAGCATGCCAATTCAGCAAACGTTAGCCACCTAAGCATTTTTGTAATAGATTTTTAACGTTAGGGACCAATTCCAACAAGAAATGGACATATGGGGACCTGCACCAAAAAAAAAAGATTCAGGGACGAAAACAAAAAATACGCTAACTTACAGGGACGAAAACATTATTTAAGCCTAAAAAATATTAATTATCTAATTATTTTACCTAATTATCCTAATTAATAAAATTAAAAAAATAGTTATAAACCTGATTAATTATTAACCTAAAAATTTAAATTAAAAAATAATTATTATTAAACCTATTTAATTATTAACCTAATTTTAAAATTAAATTAAACTAAATTTAAATTATAAATTAAAACTAAATCAAAATTATTTATTAAACCTAAATTTAAATTATAAACTAAAACTTAACTTGAAATAAGTTTAGTAATAATAAAAAAAAAAGAAGAAAAAATAAAAAGATTATATAAATAATAATAAAAAAACTAAAAAAACCTAGCGCCTGATCGTGTGTGGCTAGCATTTGAGGGTTCATGGTACGCCTGCACCTTCTCATGCGTTGGATCTGAAGCTAAGATGATCTGATGGCTGATGGACGTAGGTACACCGTGGTCATGCATGAATCGAATACATTGGATCTGCAAGAGAAGCTTTTTATGGAAAATAAAAGAAATAAAGGCAAGAGGCGGGGATCGAACCCTTGCCCATGCGTTTAGAACATCAGACGCGCATTCCATTCGTTCGCCCTTTTGCTTCAACTCATAACATATATCCAACAAATCATATAAAGGAAAAACAATTATTTCAAATTTTAAAATGAAAAACGCGCGCGAGCTCCATCGTCTTCTTCCTCTTGCCTATGTGTTTTTTGCTACGATTTTGCCAGCGATCAGCTACGAAGTATTGCGTAGCTATTACCTACGTTAACAAACTCATCACAAACATCAAATAATTTCTGGGTAAGACCATATTTCGACTCAAAATCTCCGTCTAAATGCATTGGTGGCAGTGGCTTTGGCCAATTTCTCCTGTAACTCAAAGCCCTAAAACGAAGCTTCTAAAACCTAATAATGGTGGATCACGGTACCTGCGCCTAAACTTAAATCAAACCATACAGAGACATTTCAAACATTAAAATAAACATGAATATGCAATCGAATCACATTTATAATGCATGAAACATAGAAATCGAAACTTGAGAAAAGTGGTGCAAACCGAGATCGTATCCTTGTGATTCCGGACGCTTTGATGTGTTGTAAGAGTCTGGAACGATTAAGAGCAATCCCAGGGACGTGTAGGAATGTTTAGAATGGTTTGAAACGAGCTAAAACCCTGACTGTAACTTGCTGGTGCACCACAGTTTTTTTGACTCGTGTTAGGGTTCTTGGCTGCCGAAAATCTCTCCCTCTGCATCTGAACTTGTTGTACATATATATGGGATTGGATTAGGGTAACAGACTTGTAGAAAATCCAATTCAATCTTGCTCTTTGATGATGGAAAATGTGATTGAAAATTAGTTATGAAATCTTTCCTAATTGATTCAAATATGGCTCATCTCTCTCCAATATCCCTTGCCACAAATTTAAGTCAATAATATGGTCTTTGGATGATTGGAATTGATTGGAGAATAAAACCAAATCAAATCTTTTTATTTTCTTTCAATTATTTGATTTAAGTTGCATTTTAAATGAATAAAAATTCAATAAAAAATGAAATAAAAATCACATAGGGGTGGGAATGGAATTGGAGCTCCTTGATGGCTTTAGGAACAAGTTTGGGTCATAAAAAGTCAGGCCCATTTGGAAGAAAATTCATTTTGACCTTTATTTGCTTCATGTATTTACCAAAAACTGGCCAAATTTGACAAAGCATATCTCCCTCAATTTTTAAGGTATGAAAGTATTCTAGGACTTTTTGGAAAGCTCTAGATGTCCTCTACAAGCCACTTTGGAACCTTTTTTGCTTTTGGAGATTTTATCTTGATGATATGGCCCTTGACAAAAAACAGCTCTTTGCGAGCTTCTAGAAGGACCTGTAATATTTTGACTTATATCTCTTAGGCGGAAGCATTTCTTGGCCTTGGTCCCAACATCAAAGTTGTAGATAATTGAATTTCCTTGAAAAAGAGCTTTGGTTGAGGAATTTATGATAAAGTATGACAGAGATATGATCAGTCAAAGTTGGATTGACTTTCTCCACGAAACCTAATTTAGCAACTTCAAGTTTTGATGATTTCTGAGTTTTCCTTGATGAATCATGATCAACCCTTGATCAAATGATGAATGTTACTTCAAAATATAGATGTTGACCAAAAATCAGGAGTTTTAACTGTGATTTGACCATAGTTGACTTTTAGGTCAAACTAGTCGACTGTTAACTATTTGAGCTTTTGTCTGGGCAATCTTGTGAATCAGAGCTTGAAACTTGATGTGAGGATTCTTTGAGGCATATGAGAGGCCATGGGATCCATTTAAGGTCTTGGAACTTGATTTGGTCTTGAGAGAAGCAAAACCCTAGTTTTAGGAGCCTTTGATTAGGAGAGCGTGTACTTAGTTGAGTCTTGAGCTTTTGATACTAGGATGGGTTTTCCATGAAAATATGGTGGGAAAATTTTGGGGTATGACAATTAGTATGCTAGATGTGTGCATGCATTCATAATCATATTTATGGATGTATCTCGGTGGTGTTTGGATCAGTGGAAGCTAATTCCCATTGTGTGGAATTAGTGAGTTGGCAGTGGCCGTATCCTGGTGGTGTTTGGATAGGTGAGATGGGTTAATCCCATGATTTTGGTATGACAAGCATAGTGTCTCATTGAATTATTATGTATGTTCCTTATAACATGAGTGGATGAATTCCAGTGTTATAATGTGGTGATGTGACTTGTGTTATTTGTAATTGTGAATTGTTGGTTAATATTCTAAAATCTAAAATATATTGCATTAGGGTGAACAATTTATTTATGATGTTTTGTTTTTTATGAACTCATAAAATATGTGAATTATGAATATGTCTCACCCTTACTGTTGACAATTTTCAGATTAATGAGTAACAACTTTTGTGCTCGGTGAGGATAGCTCGTAAAGCTAATCCATTTAGTTTTAGTCGAGTCGGGTGTCATGCTCTGGTCTTGTAATACTGGGGAACGATCTTTTATTTTAGAGTTATCTAATAAACTCTTATTTTATTTATTTAGATAATTTTGGCTGAATCACGAACCAATGATTTTTGGTGCGATTAACGGTGTTTTACATTATTCAAATTATGAGATTCTATTCCGTTGTGTTAAACATGTTTGTTGAATAATGTTGATTATGTTCCTCGGAAAAGCATGACAATGGTTTATAAAATTGCTATTGAGGAGTTGTAGCATCCTTTTTACATGTTTTACTCTGAAATTATTTTGTATTCCACAAGGGTTTAGAAGGGTGTTACTTATGAGGCCCTCCTCAAACCCCCTTAAAATAATTACAAATATTAGAAGACACGCTTCTAAAATACAATCATTCAATGCTTACAAGCTTATGAATGAACACATAACTTACAACTCAATGGAAACACCAACATCTTCTATCAATTTGATATTAAAGTGGCTTACAATAGACAAGACTATACAAACCCTAACACAAATTACAATGAAAGTTTACACGAAATAATAGGTTTGATGCTTGCTATTTATAACAATTTTCTGATCTGGATTTGGACTTCAAATCACTGCAGGGCACTCCAGAAAATCTTCTAAAATCTTCTCCATGAAGATAGGGCTTCAAATATTAGATTCCTGTAACTAATCAAATATCTTGAAAATAGAGACAATCTTTTATCCCTTAAATCAAGCGCCACATAGGATTGCATAATATTCCAAAATATTCGGCACATGTACATCAACTAACTTCAACAAATCCAGCTGTAACATATCAGACGCGATGTCCAATAAAATCTACATAAGACATCTTTCTTGACATGTTCTTCAGTTGAAGTAAATGGAACATCTTGTTCAACATGTTTCCATAAGTTAGTTTTACCAAATATAATGCCAATCAAAATATAAAGAATTAACAGGTTGGAACCAAACCTTCCCGATGTAGGCGCTATTTGTATCAAACTGGTTTACCAATTGACTGTATTATTTATTACTTTTCTATTCCAACATCTTGTACAAGTTAGATTGTGTTCATTATAGTAATTATGGTTTAACTTGTCGAACTAGTTGTCAGGACATCATGTTTAACATCTGTCTCATGAGGAACATAATTTTAGGTTTTTTATGGATCTCCTCTTACGTAGTTGGCGGTGACATCTCCAATTTTTACGGGTATCTCCACCTTCTTCCGGGCCTTGGTGGGGTGACCTTTTCTTCTCTTTGGCCTTCATCTAGAAATGATTTTTCTATTGGTGAGGCTAGTTTCAATGCACATTTAGCCTTTTCAACTAGGTTCTAAAACTCTTTAGTGTGGGTTTGCTTCGTGAAGAGAGCTAGAAAGCAAGCCGAAGATGATGGAAAGTCAGTTTCTAACACCATAGTTTAATCATCCAGAGCATTGAATTTTAGTTTTAGGTGAACACTAGAGGAAACCACCCTTAAGGTTGCTAATGAAGAGTGTCTGAGGATATAGTTGTAGATAGAATCACATTCTATAATTAATAACTTTATCCTAATTATTTCATTCTCGTATTTGGTGCCAATGATCCTACCCGAACCAAAATATCCCAACAATGAGTTGGGAATCTATAAAATGACAATGTCTGGTGATGCTTCGTCATTGAGAGTTCCTTTTTGGTTCTAAGTTTTGGTAAAGTGTGGTACCTGCAAAACGCTTAGACATCAAAATCAGCGCATGAATAGGGTAAGAAGTAACATTTTGAGGTTTTCAAGAATGTTTACTTTGTTTGGTGTCTACAACCCTTTAAATAAGGGTTTATTAGAGTTTTCGAAGACACCCGACCCTTAGCCTTAATCACGGTCGTTCGAGGAGACAAATGTTAACATGCGATTTGTTCTATCATATGGCGATCATGCTTTGGTTTCCTACCTAGATCAAGTATTTTCTAAACAAGTCTAAGTCCTTCTCCACAAGTACCAAAACCTTATGTTTAACCGTCAATATAGATATTCTGGCCTCTAACATCAACGACTAGTGGTCATTATATCATAAATATATTTTCTTTTATGCTCTGTAACTATATTGGACCTATTTTCATTGAGTTGTGACCGGGTAGAAACAAGTGTAATTTTAGTCTATAACTCATCTTGTGAATGTACTTACTTTATTCCCTTATTTATGTCATTTATGTCGTAGCTTAGGTTGGAACAATCTTTATTATTTTAAATTTTTTTTTGGTTTTCGTACTATGGTTCCCAGTGCAAAGGGGCCCTTGTAATCCAAAGCTTGTGCTGAGAGGTACGGGCAGTGGCCTAGCTTTATTATTTTAATTTTGTTTCTACGCAATTTATTTATAGAAAAATTGATCATTATATATAATATGCAAATTATTTAATTTCAATTCCACAAAATTAAAATCAAAATATTACAATAATCAAATTTATTATAAATATATTTGGTAAGGATTAAGTCAAAATAACAATAAAGGCATAATTACCTCAGAGGTCCTTTAAGTTATTTAATTGTAACAAGGTGATCCTTTAAGTTTTTTTTTAACAAATTGATCCTTTAAAAAAATTTGGTTGAATTAGAATCTGATTTTATATTTTTTGGATGCTACTTTATATATTTAAGATGCTAATATTTGTATTTTGTTTCAACTCTGTATTTTGGGTGATTGGTTTAATCTAAGATTGAAAAAAATGGTAAAAAAAGGTCTACCGTGCACACATTAGATAACTTAAAAGACTCACTTGTAGCAAAAAAAACTTAAAAGACCACATTGTTACAATTAAATTACTTAAAGGACTCATGAGGTAATTATGCCAATAGATAAATTAGACTAATTAGAATGCGTATAAATTTTGAACAGAGTAGTATAATTAGAATGCAATTGATACAATAAATTTAATAATTGCTCAAACTGAATTAAGTGTCATATTCGAACATGAAATGTGATCAAAGTCATAATTTGATGTTTTATGAGTAAATTTTTCTCAAATTTCTCTTCTTTTGTTAGTGAAATATATTAAAGTCTCTCCTCCTAAATTGATCAATAATATGTAATCTTTTCTCTTTGTATTTTGGTCATCTTTTCTTCCCAAAAAAAAATTGAAACTTCAAATTACAAGCATTCAAAAATACGCGTATTTTTAGAAATGAGTGTTAGCTTTCACACATGCAAAGATCCAAAAATGTTGTAACTTGTAGTCGTGGAGGACTTAGTCCATTCATTTTTCATTTTCCATGAAAAGTCTCAATTTACTATCTTCTTTTCAAAGAATAAAAACTACACTCATAGAATTATCAACCCTACAAACTCTCCCTATTCCTTTTGCATATCTTTAACTCTTTATTTTACATTATTCACATGATTTAAAGCCACTTCTTAGTTCTAACCATCCATAAAAATCTCTAACCTTTGATATGGGTTTAGTATTGGGAAGAGTTGGAGTTGAAACACCAAAATATTCAGTAAACAAAACCAGACAAAATCATGGAATCCAAGAGTATGATCTTTCTCTCGTAACTGAACTCACCTACGATCCATCGATGTTCAAAGAATATGTCGCACATGATCCTATTGATGAGAGGGATGTGATAAGAGAAGAAGGTGAGGAGCAATATGGAGTGGTGAAGCTTGGAGG
This sequence comes from Vicia villosa, assembly GCF_029867415.1. NCBI lineage: Eukaryota > Viridiplantae > Streptophyta > Magnoliopsida > Fabales > Fabaceae > Vicia > Vicia villosa. The sequence continues at coordinate 14,977,116 of NC_081184.1, read as the reverse complement.
AGTTGCAAGTGATCAAGTGGTGAAGGAAAAGGAGGAGAAAGGTTGTTTTGAGATTGTTGATTTTTTAATGGATCATCCTCATGAGGTTGGGAACCTTATTAATTTATGTGGTTGCCTTATTCATTTATGTGGTCACTTTTTGTTAGCATGTTGTTCTTGATTTTAACAAGTAACTTCCTACATCTCTATGTAACTCAATTGAAATATAATAGTGTTCTAATGTTTTAAAATGAGTGATCAATTTCAATTTATAATTTAAATTAATTTTTTCCTTTCAACTGTACCCTTTAATTTTTAATATTTTTATCACTCCTAATATTTGATAATAAGTATTTTGATAAAAACTTATTCTCTCTTTTTAATTTATCTATTTTTTTTAATATGTATGAAATGAACAATTAAATCACTTAAGATAAGACGGAGAAAATACGATAAATTATAGTGATAATTAGGAGAAAACTTGTGCGTCCACACAGAAAAAATATGAAGTTTTATCTTAAATAATATAATAAAAAGTATCATCAATATTATATCAACTTAAGTAGCAGCATGTGTTGGAATTGTTCATTATGATAAATAATTTTTTTCATAATTCAAACAAATAGATTAATTGTTACTTTAGTAATAATAAATAAATAAGTGAATTTTTAACAATAAAAAAATTAACATATAGGATGGTGTATGTATCAAAAAGTAATCTATAATATAAGAAAAGTCATTGTTCTGGAAATTATAAAAATACCCTTTTGTTACCTTCGTCTAAATTAATAATTTAGGGGCAAAAAAAGTATTTTTTTAGTTTTTTCTAACTCACTTTTCATTTTTTATTACTTTATTATTATTATTATTATTATTATTATTTCTAATAAATTATTAATCAAAATATTAAGGAGATGGGAAAAACCTTGAATCTCCTGCGTACAGAATCGGTTCTCCTTTGTTCAAACTAAAATTGAAACAGTTTAAATCCAAATCAAGGGCCATATCACCTTCTCAATTTCGGTTTAAATTCCTGATCTTCGGGTCATGGACCTTGTTGGGGAGGTCGACTGGGGCTTTTGGTGTTTATGGTTTGCCATTGTTTTGGTTTCCTTTTGTTCCTTTTGTTTCGC
>NC_081184.1:14040716-14075904 GCF_029867415.1 Vicia villosa | reverse complement strand
ACTATTTTTAATTAATTTAACAAAGAAATTAAATAAAATAGAAAATAAAATAGAAAATAAAAGGATACTGATCCTGTGTGGTAATCAGTGAGGGCGCATGGTGGGGAAGAGTGATCTGGCGCGTTGAATCATTCATTAAATGAGATCAGATGGTCCAGAAATTGAGGCACGTGGTGATCAGTACACCTGCAAAGCACAGAATCAGGGATAAATTTAAAAAACACGCGCGCGCTTCTGGACCAATGAGGGGGAGACACCTCATCGTCTTCAACCTTCAGACAAGGCCTTTTACAGCGCTTTTGTAAAAAAGCGCTATTGTAAGTGAACCCTAAATCTGCAAAATAACGAATAGGGTCAAACAAGCATAGAAATCAGGCGCGATGGTACCATTGGATTCGTCTCGTTCCACTGAATGTAACCCTGCCCTTAATTTGTTTTAATTTTGGCCCTAATGAAGAACCCTAATTTTGAGCTAAGTAAACCCTAAAATGGTATATGCTACAAACATCCATTAAAATCCAATTGAAGCTCCAGAAACGACCAGAGCTTCAAACCAAACACAATTATGCATCTACATCTTGTTAAATGTGCGTGAGTTATGAGATATAAGTTGGTTTTAGTTTGAACAAACCGTGGCTTTATATAGCTCGATTCAGTGAAGTTTATGAGTTGGAAATGATTGGAATTGATTCAGTGTAGCTCAGAGATGATGTTTGAATGTTTATTTTATATTGAAATGGACTGAAACTTAAAATTCGAATTTCAAGTTTCTTTGAAAATTACAAGTGGTTACAAGTATGCTATATGCTTAGGGATGCTTCTGAACTCGTCTCTCTTTGTTTGCTGAACTATGATAGCTTATTTATAAGCTATGTGTGCTTAGAATTGAGGCTAACTTGCAGCTAGTTGCCTTTGTTGAAAACTTGGTTTTTAAATATTAAAAACCTTGAATTTTTGACCAAGTCTTGACTCTATTCAATGCTCTTTCCTTGTGCACCAATCCTCTGCAGAAAATTGAAGGTTCCTTGGGTGAGTCATGCTTGATTTGTAAGCTACCATTTATCCATGCATTTTCCTTTTAATTTTAATCTTAAAGTAAGATAAAATCATGCCAAAAATGGATAAAAATGATATGGGCTTAGTCTTGGTCGTGGGAGGCCCATAGTAACATGGAAATGATGTTTGAATGCTGAAAACTTGGCCCCATTTGGAAAAAATGCCATTATGAACAATGTTGATTTCATGTATTTTCCCAAAATTTAGCCAACTTCAACAAGGTGTAAATCCTTCAATTTTTGTCATATGAAGGAGATCTTGCACTTTTTGGAAACCTCAAAGAGTCCTCTAACCAATGCCTTTGGTCTCATGTCAAAATGATTTTTGAAGCTCCTTGTGTGTCCTTTTGAAAAAAGTGTCTTTTTGTTGACTTTGAAAATGACCTGTAATGTCTTTGATCATATTTTTCAAATGGTGAATCCAATGACCATGGGATCAATGGCATTTGAAAGATAATTGAATTTCCTTCAAAACAAGCTTTGGTTTGAATTTTTTGGATGAAGGATGAGAGAGTTATGATCAGTCAAAGTTGAGTTGACTTTTCAGGCAAAAACCCTAATTTTGAATCTTAGGGTTTTGTTGATTTTTGATCTTTCCTTGATGAATTATGATCATCCAATGATCAAATGATGAATCCTTTGACAAAATATGGACTTTGACAAAAAATTTCATTTTTGACTGTCTGTTGACTTTTTGGTCAAACGGGTCGTCTGTTGACTGTTTGAGCTGCTGACGGTGCGTCTGAGTGAATTGAAGTTTGAAAATTTGTATGATGGTACTTTGAGATATATGGATGTGTATGAAATCCATTTGAGCTCTCAAAAACTTTTTGCTCTTGTAAAAACAAGAAAAACCCTGATTAGGGACTGTTTGTGTAGGAGACAGTTAAGCGTACCTGATTTTTGTGCAGTGTTGAGTCTCTGCTAATCGCGTGATATTCAGAAGACTTCTAGAACAAAAATCTTGGAATTTTGAATTGTGAAAGATTGATTTGATTGATGGTACAAAACACTGAGAATTGTACTGCCAGCAGTTTGGCTGTCAACTGACTGTTCAGGTATTGATGCAGCAGTTAGAGTGAAAAATCAACAGTCAAAGTTAATTTTATTTTTTGTTATTTTTGTTTTTTTGTTTTATGTGAAAAATGAAAGCTTATTTACATGACTTGTTAGAAAAACACAGACATAATAAATAACTAATATTTACGGTATGCGGGCAAAATTACCGATAATAACCCTGAAAATCATTTAATGCACAGAAATAGGAATATTTGACTGGCAGAAAACACACAAAATATTATCTTAGTAATTAAGCAATATTATGACAAATAGTACAACATTTAATACTGACAGTACAAATATCACATACTATATTGAACAGTACGACGAATAAACGGTACATTTAAGAAATAAGAAATACGGCAAATTTTAAGAATGACGATTAATGACCCATGCTATGAACAATAACATGTAGATGATTGGGAGCATAACCATTGCAGGTCCACACTCCTCAGGACTGTGCAGGCAGAAGAAAGTCATGATCACCGTAGCAATGGTGATGACTGTAAGAGACAGTGTCTCTATCCATTTTGCCATTTTTGTTAGGGAAGAAGAGAAAATGGATTATGAAGATAGGAATTTGAAAGATGAATTGGAATTTGATGTGAGATTTTATGAAAGAAATGAAAGGTATTTATAGAATGGAAAGAAGGAAAGAGACGTTGGGGAATGATGTGATTCCGTACAAAAGGAAAATTTGAGTGGAAGTAAGATTTGAAAGAAAGTGTATGATAGTGTTGGAAAAAGGAGAGATTTGATTTTTGAAAAAGAGATTTGAAAAGATTTTTGCAAATATTGGAATATAGTACAAAAACTAGCGGGAAACAAAAGATAATAATAATCTACTTGTTACCAGTACAGTCTGAGTTTCCTGATTCTGCGCCTGCAAAAAGATTTAACTCTGTACCAATTGTGTCAGTACCATTTATCTGTAAATAAATAAATAGCATGTGTGAAGTAATAAACAGTATTTGGCGTTTGCGTAAGAATAAATTCAACTGCAAGCCAAATTACTGTATAAGAAAAATTCTAAAAACTAAGTATTTCATATGTCAGGATATTTGTTGAAATAATCCATAATTATATGAGACTCTTAATTTTCAGATTGGAGTTTTCTTGAAAAATATGTGGGCAAATTTTGGGGTATAACAACAAGCTAGATAAAAATCCTCCATGCAATATATGCAAAAGACCAGGCCACACAGAGAAAAATTGTTGGTACCGTAATATGCCACAATGCAACCATTGCAAGAAGTTCGGACACATAGAGAAAAATTGTCGCAACAAAGATAGGCATCAAGCTAATATTGCAGAGGAGCATGATCAAGAACAATGTATGTTCTATGCCACTCAAGACTCAATGAAAGAAAAAGGAGGAAGCTGGTACTTGGATAGTGGGTGTAGCAATCACATGGCCAAGAATGAGACTATTTTCAAAAGCATTGACGAGTCTGTCAAAGTGAAAGTTCGACTGGGAAATGGTGGTGTGGTTGAATCAAAAGGAAAAGGCACTGTCATGGTGGAGACGGATAAAGGTACGCGACTCATCCATGATGTCTTACTAGTTCCCAGCCTAAAAGAAAATCTTTTAAGCATTGGGCAAATGATGGAGAGAGGCTATACACTTCACTTTGAAGGAGGTGTATGCAAAATATTAGACAACAAAAATAAAAGGGCCGAGATTGCCCAAGTGAAGATGAATAAGAGCAATAGAAGCTTCCCGCTAAATTTAAAATATGTAACTAACGTTGCCATGAAAGTACAAGTTGATGATTCATGGCTCTGGCATCGAAGATTTGGCCACTTCAACACACATGCCTTGAAGCTGTTACATGTGAAGAACATGATGAGAGATCTTCCAAGCATAAAGGACAACAATGAAGTGTGTGAAGGGTGTCTCCTTGGTAAGCAACACCGATTTCCATTTTCAACAAGTGGAGCATGGAGAGCGAAAGACCTGTTGGAGATGATACATACCGATGTATGTGGACCGATGAGGACGCCATCACATGAGAACAATAGGTACTTTATACTCTTCATTGACGACTTCTCTAGAATGACATGGGTATATTTCCTAAAAGAAAAATCAGAAGTCTTTGGAGTATTCAAAAAATTCAAGGCACTTGCGGAAAATCAAAGTGGAAAACGGATAAAAGTACTAAGAAGTGATCGCGGCAAAGAGTACACCTCTTGGGAGTTTGACAAATTTTGCGAGGATGAAGGCATAGAGCGACAACTTACAGTCGCATATTCACCTCAACAAAATGGTGTGTCCGAGAGAAAGAATTGCACAGTTATGGAGATGGCTAGATCGATGCTCAAGGAGAAGGGACTGCCTAACACATTCTGGGCTGAAGCGGTCTACACTGCTGTTTACATACTCAATAGATGTCCAATTAAGGCAGTACAAGATAAGACTGCAATTGAAGCGTGGAGCGGGAAGAAGCCATCAGCAAAGCACCTAAGGGTCTTTGGATCTATATGCTACATTCATATTCCAGACGTGAAGAGGCATAAGCTTGAAGATAAGACTATATGAGGTATATTCCTGGGGTATAGCACAATCTCTAAGGGCTACCGTGTCTATAACTTGCAAACTAAAAAACTCGTCATCAGTCGAGATGTTGAAGTTGATGAGAATGCTTCTTGGAATTGGGATGAAGAAAAAGTGGAGAAGAACATCCTTATACCAACTCAACTGCCTCAAGAAGAACCCGAGGATGAAGAACTCGAGGAAGAAGAATCAGGTGAACCTCTTTCACCTCCACCACAACAACAAGAACAAGAACTATCACCACCATAGTCTACTCCAAGACGTGTAAGATCCTTGGTGGACATATATGAAACCTGTAACATGGCCATACTTGAACCTGGAAGTTTTGAAGAAGCGTCAAAGCAGGAAGTATGGGTCAAGGCAATGGAAGAAGAGATAAAGATGATCGAGAAAAAACAACACATGGGAGTTAGTAAATCGTCCTCATGGAAAAGATATTATTGGGGTTAAGTGGGTCTATAAGACAAAGCTCAACCCTGATGGAACCATACAGAAACACAAGGCGAGGCTAGTAGCTAAGGGTTACTCACAACAACCTGGGATTGACTACAATGAGACATTTGCACCAGTAGCTCGTCTTGATACCATAAGGGCTCTAATAGCTCTTGCGGCACAAAAAGGATGGAGTATCCATCAACTAGATGTCAAATCTGCCTTCCTTAATGGCGTACTTGAAGAAGAGATCTATGTGGAGCAGCCACAAGGATTCATATCTGAAGGTGAAGAAAACAAAGTGTTAAGACTAAGAAAAGAACTCTACGGTTTGAAGCAAGCACCTCGAGCATGGTATAGCATAATCGATCAATATTTCATGGATCGAGGATTCAGGAGGAGCAAGAGTGAGCCTACACTTTACATCAAGTCCCAAGGTCAGTACACTCTCTTACTCTCTCTATATGTAGATGACCTTATCTACACGGGAAACAATACTAAGATGATGATGGAGTTTAAAGAAGACATGATGAAGACCTTTGAGATGACCGACCTTGGTTTGATGAGTTACTTCCTCGGGATAGAGGTAAGTCAGAGAAATGAAGGGATATTCATCTCACAAAAGAAATACACCGAAGGCTTACTTAAGAAATTCAAGATGTATGGTTGCAAACCTGTCGCTACTCCACTCATAACAAATGAGAAACTACAGAAGAATGATGGAGCACCAGAAGCTGATGCATCCAAATACAGAAGCCTAATTGGAAGTCTTCTATATTTAACAGCTACATGGCCAGATATAATGTATTCTACAAGTCTTCTATCAAGATTCATGCAAAGCCCAAGTCAAATACACTTTGGAGCAGGAAAAAGAATTTTGAGGTATCTACAAGGAACAAAAGAGTTCGGTATATGGTACACTACCGAAATCAACTCAGAATTACTTGGCTACACCGACAGTGATTGGGCAGGTTCGGTAGATGACATGAAGAGCACCTCTGGCTATGCTTTCTCTCTAGGATCAGGAATTTTCTCCTGGGCATCAAAGAAGCAAGCTACGGTTGCACAATCAACAGCAGAAGCAGAGTACGTGGCAGCTGCTGAAGCAACGAGTCAAGCTATATGGCTTCGCAGGATACTTGAAGACATGGGAGAAAAACAAAATGAACCTACTAAAATCAATTGCGACAACAAATCAGCAATTGCAATGGAAAAGAATCCAGTGCATCACAGCAGAACAAAACACATAGCAATCAAGTATCACTTTATCAGAGAAGCTGAAGCAACTAAAGAGATCAGACTTGACTACTGCAGGACAGAAGATCAAATTGCAGACATATTCACGAAAGCGTTGCCGAGACCAAGATTTGAAGATCTACGAGCTATGCTTGGAGTCAAAGAAATTTGTATCAAGGAGGAGTATTGAAGTTGCTACAAATTTCTAGAGTATTCTTAAATATAATATGTATGAAAATATAGAACATCCTAGAACTATAAGTTGTATGAATATGGTAGAACAATCTAGATATATAAGTGTATGGCAAATATAGAAGAATCTAGATTTATCATGATAATAACATATCATGAAAACTCTAGAAAGAACTAATGTAATGTAGAAACAGTCACCACCATTTAGAGGTTGGTGACTTGAGCCTATAAATAGGCATTTTCTACATTGTATCCTATCATCCAAGAAATCAATGACATAGCCTTCTTTCTAAACAACTCTCTAAAACTATCTTTTATCAACTATCAACTAATCAACTACTAACAAAATCAAACAGGTGATGATGACAATAAAGGTTTTCATAGTGTATATGGTAAAAGTCTAATAAACTTTTATTGTTGGTAATTCTACCCATAAAAATAGGCTAGCGATTAAACTAATCAATGGTCAATTACATAAATCCTAAACTAAACCCTAAATTTCAAATCAGAATTAAACACCGAATTCTACATTATGAAATGAAGAGAAATTGTGTCAAAATTTCACAAGAATCGCTTTCCCAGACTGATTTATGTTTACTTGATGAGTGTTGGGAATGGGAACTTATCTTCAAATTTCTCAACTGCGATGACGAGTATTTGAAGTGTCTCTCACTGGTCTTGAAACAATTCCTCTCCATCACCGACGGTTTTCGATTCTCTCTCACGGTCCATCAACGAACTCTACCTTTCCTCCCTGGCCTCGTTCAAAGGTTTACCAACCTCACTTCTCGCGAGTCTCTTGCGACCTCGACAAACTTCTTCCTCAAATATCTCATTTTCCATTGAAAATTACGTCGCTCAATATCTCCAATCGACCCAGCTTTCCCAAACATGGCTTGAGAGCTTTCTCTAAAAATGTAATAACTTTGACCTCTCTCATTTGTTCCAATGTTTATTTTGACTATAAAACCGACTTTTTCCATAATGCACATCTTTTCCCCTTGCTACAAATACTTGGCCTAAGTTACATTGGACGTTTGCACTTATTCCACTCTCCAAGAATGAAGCTACATGGTATGATGAACTTTGAACTTCCCAGATTGGAGGTCTTGGACTTATTCGTTAAGAATGAAGCTTCTTAATGAATTACTTGTTTGGTTAGAACATCTTCTGTTTGTTTTTTCGTCTTGCATGATATCACGAATGTAATTGGAGTGCAACTCAACATGCTTTGATCTGGATTATTGGACATTGAAATGGCAGAATGGATTCTTACAGAAAATAGGAGTTGGACCTTCTACCTTTTTAACCAATCAGCTTAATATGTGGTTTCATTTGCTCTGATATAACCATTTTTTTTAAGACAACACATCTGTGTTTTACATTGTAGAACTCCATGGTGTAGCTTTGGATCCTAGACTAAAAAACGTAAGCAGAAGTTTTGATTTTATCATCACAACTATTAGATCCAATCGCTATCAGTATTATAGTCAACCAACATGTTATGTTCTTCTTCCCTTTCTCAATCATTGATTAATCTTGTTTTGATATAATTGAGAGGAATGACTATGGTGTCTTAAGTTCTAGGGCTCGCAATTCTCATGATGGGTATCATTTGAAGCTTTTATAAAAAGTTTCTTTGTAAAAATTTTTTTCACAAAATTTTGTAACACTATGAAAATCATTTTTAAAAAAAGCCAAAACAAGCGGACCCTATGTAGTGGAAAAAAATGAGACTGAAATTAATGTATTGAGGAGTACTGAAAGACTATGTTTGGAATTGTCAAGGAAGAAGTTGCTTGGATTCTGATTTTGGTTTTAAACTTCAGTGAAATAAAATAGTAACTTTTTAATATCTTTCATAATATAAGAGAAAACAATTTTTTATAAAGGATTGTACCAATGTTCCTTCCTTTAATTTCATCTACAATATAAGAAAATCATATGTTCTGGAAAATACCATATTGCCCTTCTGTTACCAAATTCAGCCACGTGGATGTCTTAGCAATATTTCTTTTCTTTTGCTTCTACTACCAACCATAATTGCTTCTATTTTGAAAAACCATCAAGTTCTCTCTCTACCTCTACCTGTCTTTTCCTCTTCCTCTTCCTTTCGTCTCTCTTCTGCTACTCTCTCTTGCTCTTCTTTATTCTCTCTTTCGTTGCCTCTCCCTTCTTCCTCTTCTTTTTCTTTATTTTCTCTTCCTTCTCGTCTCATTCTCTCTCCAAAATCAGATTTATCTCTCGTCGTCTCTCGTCTGGTTATCGACATCTTCAGCTTCAACCCATTCAACTCATCTTCACTCATGTAAGAAATCAATTCCTTTAAGCTTGAAATTTTGTTTTGCCGATAAAAATGATATGTTGTGGTGTTGTCGTTTTATCATGGATTCGAAGATGGGGCGGCATGATTGAAGATGGTGGAGGTTTCATCTATTTTTTCTGATTTCTTCTGATTTACTATTTACTATATGCCATGATGATGTATCTGTGTTTGAGTTGTAGCATGAAAGAAAATCAGGGTTTATAATGGGTTTTCTGTTTGAAATTAGGGCTTTTAATCTGTGGTTAGGGTTTTGGTCGTTAATGTGATGATTTTGTGGTAAGCTCTTTGTTTGTTCGTCTCTGTTTGGATATTGATTGAAAGTAGTATTATTCAAATTCTGATTATATTGTTGTATTTTAATTTTTGCAGATAGTCGACATTGAACCCTTGAGGTATAGGTCAAAGGTCTGTACTATGTTATGGTGGTTCGAAATCGTTTGTTGATCGATTGTGCATACGACAAATATGCTATTTTGTTTTTGTTTGCGAAAAACCCTAATCCCTAATTGTTTCATTGATTTGTAAATCTTTCGTACGGTTCTAATTTATATGAAGTTTCAGGCAAGTTGTGACTCACCGCCTATTTTTGATTTTGCAGATTCATCCTGCTGAGACAGTATCAAGTTTTATCAGGCAATTTTGAAGCTAACTATCCGTCATGTGGTTTCCAAGCCTGTAACACTATATTAGGTACTATCTTAGAGCCTTAATTTTTTTGATGCTCTTAACCTTTCATCTTTCATATTTTTATCTGAATGTTTCTAAATATTGTTTCATGCTAGCATTGTGAAAATTTACACTGATGCTCTTTGGTTCAATTGTTTGCATACCCAGTTGTGATTCTGGTACAATTGTCAGTCTTTAATATTTCGGAAGCTTATACATTCAAGGATGTGTTCCAGAGTTATCTAAATATTTCTTTGTATCACTTCTACAGTATGGAGCCAGTTCAGTCAATCGCTCCATGTTCGATTTGATGGTTTCCCTTGACTTTGATGCAACTTTTGATGTAGATCCAGCTAAGAATCACAGTATTACTCGCATGATTTCCATGATGGAATTCGGAGGGATAGTTTGTTTATGTTCATTATTTCCATGAATGATTTCCATATGTTGTTGCAGGAATAAAGAACAAGAATTTGGCATTGTTGGGAGGTTAATGTGATTTTTTTAAAGGAGAATTCGAGTTTTAGAAGCATGAGTCTCATGCATGATTTGACTATTTAAGTTCTCAATGAGAATTCAAGCTTTGAATTATTATATGTTTATAGTAATTCAAGTGACTGGTTATGATGTTTTATGTGGTTTTATATCCTAATGACATAAATAATAGGTCAACTCTTAATATTCTACAAATAATCTATTTAAGAATTTCTATTTTTCAGAACATCTCCAAATCATGTCGGTTAACAAAAGATAGTAACACAAAACTCACAAGGGAGGTGATTTTATACTACTTTTATTGAGGTATGTTGGAATTGATAATTTAATTTTGTTTTAAGTTATGTGATTTAATAGTTAATTTAGATAAACTTTTCATAAGCAGTTATAGGAAAAGAAAAAAAATTAGTTTACGAGGCTTTCAAAGTTGTGTTACAAAGTATTTTTGTAGAACTTTGCAGTATCGGTTGCAGCTTAGGTTGGTTATGGTGGCTTTATTCTAATCTCCTTTGATGTGATACTTTTCATTAGTGCTGAATTTTTTATTAGTTAGTTGGAATTCTTCAATGTAGCAATATTAAGGTATGATTTACAGTTGCTGATATGTGGATGCCGGGATATCTAATGTGTTAGATTCCATTCGTCGAGGTCAGAATCAACGTCCGGTTGAAGCTCGCATGTCAGGGGGGTTTATTGTTGAAATTCTTATATAATATTAAATCCTTTTATTAGTAGGTCTTAGGTTTCTGGTTTCTTTTTTGCAGTCACGGCGGGTGCTTCCTCTCGGTTGTGTTGTGATTTTGGTGTTCTTAACGGTGATTATCTTCTACTGTGTTTCCTTTTGGTAACACAACATGTATGCTTTGGGCCTTCTCATATCAATTTCAAATTCCAGGGAGTTTTCTTTCATTGGGGAAATTTTCAATCTATGGATGTTAGTTTTGTTTTGTGCTCTTTGGAATTGTTATGGACAATAATTTAGAATTGTGCTTGAGCTGGTTATTAATAATGATGGCTTGAACTTGATATTTGTTGACATGTTCATGCATTATGCAGGGGAGGCCTGGGATAACAAAGTTGTATTTCTTGCCATTATATCAAGAAGACAATTGGTATTTAGAGGGAATTTTGACTATTCTCTATGAAACGACAACATGTTATTATGGCTATGGCGGATCAACAGTATTACTCGATATTTCAGGCTTATTGTGAGGTGTAGTTTTTATATACCGTTGCCATTAAAATGATTATTTCATAGTATGTCCGAAAAGTCTATGATGTATTCTTTTACCACTACATTTATGTATCTTTCGATATTCTGATATGAAGTATTCAAGATTCTGTTTTGGTTTTTGTTACAAAGCTTTTGTATTTGACAGGTTTATGCATCATTCCATATGTTATAATATGATATCGAGTGATATGATGTTGTGGCGGGTGCAGTTTAGGATTGATGTAATTCAAAGATTTGGAAAAGCTTCACATTTCTGTGTCGGCTTATCTCAACCAAAATGACAGATTTCTGACTATTTTACACCATGTGGTTTGGTGGATGTGCTAGCAAATTCTTCTTTTACTGTATGACTTGGGTGCCTCCTCGACATCTGTATATAATTGTATTATATCAACACAAATTTTCTTTGTATTATATCAGTACAGGAAAAAAAATACTATTTTTTGGTTTGTAGTATTTTGTGTTAATTTAGTTTGCATATTAGTACAAGACCGAAACATACTTTTTTTAGAGATGTTTTGAGATGTTATACAAGTGAATTATACATGGTGATATGTTTTGAGCTGATACCTGTATTTTTAATGAAACTTCAATATAGCAGTGATGCATGTATCTGATGTAATAAGAGTTTGTACAAGGAACTGTTTGCTTCAAGTTGTCTAAAATTGAAAAACAAAATACATTCCAAAGAATAGCATTTTGGAATATGGTCCTCTTACCATTCCATTTATTCCCAATGAATTGATTATTTTGATGTTTGTTTTGTGTATCACTTTTGTTGTTTAGATATCTGCAACATATAAACACATACAACGTATTTCACACATGCTGAGGTGTTGATACTTGATATATAGCTAATAACCTGCTATTTATAAAAAAATGTTTCCATGTGGTAACTGAAATTTTTAATCAACTATTTGTGAAAATTACTAAATGAGAAAATGGTCAACCATGATTAAAGTTCTTTCCCGTAGGATAGCAACAAATTTATTTATTGGAAAAGTAAAAGCGGTGAAGTCTGAAAAAGGAAACTATAAAATTAGTCATCCCTATTAGTTACATCAGAAGAAAAATAAATAATTAATTTAAATTGCAAGTTACAACCAAACTCTAAATACCTCATTGAAATTCATCCTCTAAACTTATTAAAAGACCATGTTAGAAATTTTAATTATTTTTAAATTGTTAATATTTTCTAATTAATTGGGTAGTATTAATTATAGATTTTATTATTTTCAAATTGTGTAAAGCTTAAATTATAGAAGACTTAAATTAGTAATTGATGGTTTAGAATGATGATTTAGATGTTGAAAATAGTATTTTACTGATGATGAAGTTATTTGTTAAAATATTTAATTATTTTTTCACGTGTATCATATATTTTTCTATACATTCAATTGTTTTTTTCACGGGTACCAGATATTTTTTTATACATTTAATTATTATTTTTTTACGGGTATCAGACATTTTTTTGTACATTTAATTATTATTATTTTTACGTGTATAAGACATTTTTCTATTAAGAAAATGTACATCTGAAACAAATGCGCGTCCCGTACGAGAACCCGTGCGAATGCACGGGTTTGTTACTAGTTGTGTTTTAAATCGTACAAATGATGACTATCTTTGGAATTGATCTGAGAATTGCGAGCCCCGGAACTTAAGACTCATGGTTTTAAATTGCGGACCGCATCACCTGATGCCGTCGTCTCCTTTGATACCTGCCGGAGAACCTTATCACGAAGGCTCAACAAAATTGCACTGTGTGCTTTCTCGATCATATTCGTCTTCTCCGCTGCCGTCAATTCTGCATTCATGGCTGCCTCTCCCTTCAACGCTTCCAAACAACCCTGCTGAACCAGTAGGGCTTTCATCTTCAAGCGCCACAGACCGAAATCATTCACTCCGGTGAACTTTTCAATCTCATACTTTGTTGAAGGCATCTTCTCCACGCTCAACGCACCAATTTGTTGTGAATTCAATGCCAAGAACAAAGTATAAACCAAAGAAGAATAAAGGACAAGGAAGAAGAGGAACACAATAATTGGTTATAACTGCTATTCTTTTACTTTCTCTTAGAACAAGATTACAAGTTTACAAGAATAACAAATAACCTCTCTAACCCTAAATTAGGATTTGCAACTTAGCAATGATGAGAGACTAGTATGCTATTTATAATAAACCTAACATACTAACTAATGGGCTTTTTCCACAAGGCCCATTACACAAGCCAACTTAATAAACAAGCTAACTTAACAAATTAGGGTTTAAACACTAAAACCTAATTTAACATGCTAACAACCCTAGCATCTTCGACATAAGCATGTGAACAACCTTCGACTTCATGCTTAACTCTGTCGAACCAAGAAGCTACCCTTCGGCCATACTAGAGTTCGATCCAATATCTCACATGCTAGTTGAAATGGTTGTTCAAAATCTATAATTTTAACAAATAACATATTTCACCTTTCAAAACTTTTTCTTTTGATAAACAATTTGTACCTGACAAGATTCGAAGTTGAAATCTTGAAATTAGCACACTCTCCGAATCCAAGTTAACTTTTCAATCTCATACTGTGTTCTTCTATATGATGATTTAGATCCATGAAATCATAGTTAACTTTCAAAATTCAAATATAATTATTAGACAAACTATTCTTTATGCTATATCTATAGAAAGCATAAATTTCTGCTACATAATTGATTGACATTTGTATTATATCATCAATTTATTTAAAGATGTAAGCGTGAAAAGATTAAAAATAAAACAAAACATTCATAACTTAAGTTGCTCTACAAACTAGCAATACTGAATAACTAGGAGAAAAACAAATATTCTATTCAACTAGAAGTACTCTCCTTGGTATTCTGTCCTCCGGAAAAAGAAACTAAAATTTGTGCCTTCTTCTTTTCAGATTTTCAGTTTTAACCAATATAATAAAATAATGTCTTATTTTATTAGTTAGTGCCATTGAACAGAGTGAAGCATACATAGCAATAATGCAGTCACTGCATTGGTTAATTTCAATTGCTACGAACAAACACAAGAAATGTGATTTAGGTAATTATATCAATTATATCAAGTCAATAAGCTAGAATGCCTAGATGATATAATACAAATGTCAATCAATTATGTAGCAGAAATTTATGCTTTCTATAGTTATAGCATAAAGAATAGTTTGTCTAATAATTATATTTGAATTTCATGGATCTAAATCATCATATAGAAGAACACACTTGTGGATTAATAGACAAAAGTAATATTCTATTATTAAGCAATATTACCGAACAGAAAACAAAAACATCATATGCAAACTAATGAGTAAATACTAAATACTCAGTTGCAAGCTGACATTTAAAACAAAGTAAACTCTCATAGAATAAAAATTGAAAAAAATAAAATAAAATTTACATTAAAGAGACCAAACTTCAATAGAGTACTTTTAGAATGCTAGCAAACACGGCATCCATGGTGCGAGAAGAGTTTCATAGTTTTTCTAGTGAAATGAATATGAGGTGGAGCAATTATCTTTCTTAAAGACGAGCTTGACAATAACATTGAGGAAACATTACCATGCACTTTATCACAATTCTGCAAATTGATCTCTCTTAATTGTGTACAGTTTTCAACCACGTATTTCACTCCTTTACATGTGACATAATGACAATTTTTAAGGTTCAAGTGCAAAAGCCCACGACAACCCTTTGAGATTGCATAGAGTGCTTCATCGTGAACGGCTGTATATGACAAATTCAACACCTCTAATTTAAGAAGTTCAAAGTTCATTCCAACAAGTAGGTTCACTCTTGAACAATTGGCTAAATTCAAATGTCTAATGTTACAAAATCTCCTTAAAACTTGACAAATACTTTCATCAGATATAAGTCGGCAAGAATTCAAATCAAGCAGCTGCAAATTGGACAAAATGGGCGATAACCTTATGATGGTTTCATCTGTTAATTCTTGACAATGAGCCAAATAGAGAGACTTTAATTGAGAGTTTACAATACAATCCATCGAAGAATTAGAATTCCTTACAATCTCTTTTCCAATTGATGTCCATTCCATTTTGATCTCTATAAGTGAAGGACAGTTACTAACGAGTGCAAACAAGGCTGATTCTGTGAGACTTTTACACTCACTAAGGTCTATAGACATCAAATCACCAAGAAATAAAGACAACTCGGCAACATGCTGATTATTCAGAAAATATGCCCTTTGAAGATTCAAATGTTGTATACATGGACACTTGGATAGCAAAGAGAATATTCAGTATCATAGAAAGTAGCAATATGGGAACATATGAGAGATGTCAAAGTTGTATTGTTTTTGGAGAAAGCTCTCAATCCCTTTGCTGGAATCTTGAGTTGGTTTGAGATATTGAGTGATGTGATATTCAATGGAAAACAAGAGATTTGGACGAGAAGATCGTCGAGATCACCGACATAGTAGGAGGATAGGTTGAGGGAGGAGATGTTGGAGAATCTATCGAAGAATTGGCATGTAGGATAATAGATAGTGAGAGATGATCGAAGACGATTTGTGACGGAGAGTAACTGGTTGGAGACGATGGAAAGAGACTTGAGATGAAAGTAGCGACCGCGGGTGTCGTCGGCGTCGTGGTTGATAAGGAATTTGAAGATACATTCCCAACATTCATCTGGTAAATAAACATTGGTTGAAAGCATAGCTACTTTTTTGCTTCTAACTTGTATGGATGAAGATGAAGAAGAAGCAGCCATAGCCATAGCCATAGCCATAGCCAACGTTGATTTTGATTTTGGTGCCGCGGAATACTATTATGGGAATATTTGATGGGTTATATAATATTTTAGGTTTAAGTAAATATTGGACTTTTGCTTTTTCTGTTTTGGTGTTATAGTTTTATATCTCTATTTTATTTCTAAAATTTACTTTTCTGTTTTAATTTATTTTTGGAATTTTATGGTAACTTTATTAAGTTTAAATGAATTTAAATTACTTCAAATATAAGGTAGTCATTACATCTTTATTATTATGATTTTTTTTTAAAATAATCCAAAATATCTAGATTACTAATGGCTGAATTCTCAAAAACAAATCCAATTTTAAATTTGATTACACTTTAATATTTATATGATATACTAAATGTGATTTAATAGGACATTTTTTTTTTGTTTATTTAAGTAAATATAATTGTTATATCATAGAATAATTTATTAAATATTTATAGATATCAAATTAGAAAAATAAAATAAAATAAAAAACAGGATCAAATTAAGGTGTGTTTGTTTTAAGGAATGAAATAACATCTTGAGAATGTGAGATTGAAAATGTAATAATTTCATGTTTGCCTCAAGATTTTAAAAATCGATCCCGGATATATTTTATTCCTAGGAATCTTGTTTATTCATAATTTTTCTCATACTTATTCTCCTGCTTAAAGGGTGGGAATCCAACATTCTCATAGAAATAAACTCGAACTATCTTTAACTTCCCATTACTACTCACATTTACATTTTTTTTTATTTTAACATTAAATAGATTTTATAAGCATTTCAGAGAAATATAGTTTTAAGCCAAACACAGCTAAGTATGTATATTATTATTGAAATAATAATCATGAAAATATAATTTAAAAGAATGTTAATCCATAACTTGAAACAAACCTATTTAATTTCTTAAAAAAAGATAAAAGTAGGATAGTTTGGTACAAAAGTGAGTAATTAGGTTTTATTAGGGAAAAGTAGGATATTAAAAAAAAAAAGAGAAAAAGAATATGCACTGACAGTCTAAAATATTGTTACAGTAAAGTTTGTTTAAAAATAGTCCAAAACCGTTAGAATATTGATATTGGTTTCACTTTCACGTTTTCAATCTGTCTAACCTAACCCTAAAAGCTGTCACCATCACTAATTGTGAGACTGCCATATTATGGTCGTCGGCAGTAGTAACATAATGGCGGAAGAAGCATATTTATATTTACCTGATGATTGTTGGGAATGTGTCTTCAAATTTCTCAACAACCATGAAGACGACAAAGACAACAGCTATTTCAAGTCTCTCTCCCTTGTTTCCAAGCAGTTCCTCTCCATCACCAACAGTCTTCGATTCTCTGTTGTTGTCGGCTCAAAAACACTCCCTTTCATCCATCTTCTATTTCAAAGATTTCCCAATATCGCATCCCTCACCCTCAAGTGTGGCTTCTGCCGTGATCTCAATGCCTTCCGCGGTTATCGCAATGCCTTTCTCCTTCAAATCTCTCGTCTTCCTTTGAAACTCACATCTCTCAATCTCTCCGGCCAAGTCTTCATTCCCGCCGATGGGTTGCGAGGTTTCTCCCAAAATATTACAACTTTGACATCTCTCAATTGTTCCGATATGGATTCTATTAAGATCTCTGACATCTTACTCATTGCCGATTGTTTTCCTTCACTCGAAGAACTCTATATAGGTAGAATTGCAATATTTCATGATCAAAATAGCTTCATTGATGGAATTAAGACTCTTTCTTTGGCACTTTCCAAACTCCGCAAGATTAATCTCTCTACTCATCGTTCAGTTACATGAACGACGAATGTCTTTTCCACTTGTTCAACAATTGTAAGTTTCTCGAAGAAGCCATCATATGTGATTGTTTTAACATTACCAATGTCGGTATTGTTTCTGCTCTATGTGAGAGACCAATATTCGGGTCTTTACACTTTACCAACAAAACCGACAATTGTTCAAATTCGTTTGCCATCCTTAGGAACTGTCCTTCCCTTAGCTATATAAGAATGGAATACCCTTTTCCGTATCTGCAGGAAGAGAGTGTGGATAATTCTAATTCTTTAATGATGGTAAACCCTCAATTAGAGTCTCTATGTTTGGCTGGCAATACATGGTTAACTGATGAAAGCATGATAATGTTTTCTTCCATCTTTCCCAATTTGCAACTACTTGATTTAAAATATTGCCATAAGATATCCGAAGGTATTTGTGAAGTTTTGAAGAGATGTTGTAAGTTAGGCATTTGAACTTAGCTCATTGTTCAAAAGTGAAGCTACTTGGAATGAACTTTGAAGCTCCTAAATTGGAGGTATTGAACTTGTCACACACAGAAGTTAATAATGCAGAACTCCATGTGATCTCAAAGAGTTGTCCCAGACTTTTGCAACTGTCACTTGAAAATTGTAATTATGTCTCAAATACGGGAGCGAAACACGTGGCAGAAAACTGCATCCGACTACGAGAGATTAATTTGAAAGACTGCCAAAAAGTGCATCCTAAGGTTGTTGACTCAATGATATTTTCAAGGCCAAGATTGAGAAAGATAATTGTTCCACCACGTTATCGTTTCAATGATGGAGAGAGGGAACTCTTGAGTCATAGATGCCTTCTTTGCTAGTCTTATGAAACAGTTCTCAACTCTTAAATTTAAGATGTTTTCTGTTTTTAGATTTACTTATTTGAGATAAAAAAAATTATATTTATGCTCATAAAACTTTTCATGATAATTGTTCATGTTTTTTATGTATTGCTAGCAGTGAGTGTTATATGCAATTTTAATTTATTGCTTCTCTTAAATTATATATTTTTTTTGGATAAAATTCTTGTCTCTCAATATATCAAATTGCAAAAAATTCTTACAGTTAATAGTTCCAACTAAATTATATGGTTAGTGAGTAGTCCTAAATATAAGTTATTATGGTAAAATTTCACTCTGTTTCTTAAAATCTCATCTTAATATGTCAAAGTTTGATTTTCAAAATGTACACAAATATGTAGTTGTCAACTGTCATGGCAGATTAGGAGGAAAGTAAAACAGTAAGTTTGGGTAAGGAATTATCAGAGATATGAAATTTTATTTGTTTGAGAAGTACATTTAAATTCTGAAATTGAAAGGCATTCACAAGTTAATTTCAATAGAGTGATGCTAAATATGTAGTCACATATATTTTGATTTTGGAGGATAGATTAGAAATATAAAACATATAAAATTTACTATGTAAAGCATCATCATTTATGAGTGGCATAGAAGGATACCTTACTGATGCCTTGTATTGTGCACATCACATAGTATTAGAATGCACACAAACTTTACTTTTTATTCAAAATCAGATGCATTTATTTTCACTAAAAATTATAAAATTCAATGCAATTGTTTAATGTAATAAATTTAAGCTTCGTTGTGCAATGCTAAACTCGTTTCTTCCTTATGCAGAATGTCCCCAAGACATCCTTCACCAAAACAATACAATTCTACAATTATAAAAGTTTCTTCTCCGTGTCACTCAAAATACAACCAGGTGGTGCATCGATATTTTTAACCATTTAGTAATACTATTAAAAAAAAGTATTACTAAATGGTTAAAAATATCCATTCTAAAAGAACACTCGTAATTTGATTTGGCTTGAATATAAACAATACAGAAAGCAGTGGCGGAGCCAGAAATTTTAGACAGTCTGGGCAAAAACTTTACACTATTGATTATTCATCTATTTTAATTTTCACACCCTATTTTTATTAATTTTGCCCCTGATTTTATCTAAAAACCGGCTAATATATTGGGAAGAATACAAAGAAAATAAGAGTTGAGCCCGGGCGCGTGCCCGGGCTAGCTGGGCTATGTCTCCGCCCAGACAGAAAGGGATAAAAATATCAAATAATAACAAACAGCTAATGATTTGGGAACATATTAAGATACTAACCGTCTAAGAATAACTTATAGCATCTCAAACACTTGTCATTTTCTTTACACAATTTGTACATGCTAATCGATGCATTTGAAAAACTGCATATAAAATTGAATTTGAAAATTTGTAAAGGTAAATATGGTAATTCAGGAAATAATGGTTTAGCCATAATTAAATTGTTATTTTCACTCACGCCATATACTTATTGTCAGGAAATAATGGTAAAAACAAAACCCTTTCAACAATAATTAGCAATATTTCCAACTTAACGATAGGTTTCAACTATTCAGTCTTTCTAGCAAAACTCCTTATCACGTAAACCCTAAAATCTGTTACCTTCCCTAATCGCGGGACTACCACTGTCGTCGGCAGTAGTAACATGCACCGGAAAACAGCATATCTATATTTGCCTGATGAGTGTTGGGAATGCGTTTTCAAATTCCTCAACAACCATGAAGACGACAAACACAACCACCACCTCAAGTCTCTCTCCCTAGTTTCCAAACAGTTCCTCTCCATCACCAACCGTCTCCGATTCTCCGTCTCTATCGGCTCGAAATCACCCCCTTTCATCTCTCATCTATTGCAATGATTTCCCAATATCACATCCCTCAACCTCAAGCGTGGCTTCTACCGTGATTCCAATGCCTTCTGCGGTGATCCCAATGCATTTCTTCATCAAATCTCTTGTTTCTATTTGAAACTCAGATCCCTCGATCTCTCACACCAAAACATCATTCCCGCATACGGGCTGCGGTCTTTCTCCCATAATATTACAACTTTGACATCTCTCAATTGTTCCCACATGAATTCTCTCAGTAGCTCTGACATGTTATTAATAGCTGGTTCTTTTCCTTTGCTCGAAGAACTCAATCTCGGTTCAATTGCATCATTTCACTTTCAAGATAACTTCATTGATGGGATAAAGACTCTTTCATTGGCACTTTCCAAACTTCGCAAGATTAATCTCTCTACTCATAGTTACATGACCGACGAATGTCTTTTCCACTTGTTCAACAACTATTACCAATGCCGGTATTGTTCACGCCCTCCGTGAAAGACCAAAATTCAAATCTTTACACTTTACCAATAAAACAGACAATTGTTCAAATTTGTTTTCCATCCTTAGTAACGGTCCTTCACTTAGCAACATCAAAATGAAATATCCATATCAATATATGTGGGAAGAGAGCGTGGATAATTCTAATTCTTTGAAGGTTGTAAGCCCTCAATTAGGGACTCTATGTTTGGCTGACAATATATGGTTAAGTGATGAAAGCATCGTAGTCTTTGCATCTATTTTTCCTAATTTGCAACTACTTGATTTAAGTTATTGTAATAAGATATCTCAAGGTATTTGTGAAGTTTTAAGGAGATGTGGTAAAATTAAGCATTTGAACTTAGCCCACTGTTCAAAAGTGAAACTACTTGGAATGAACTTTGAAGCTCCAAGGTGTTAAACTTGTCACATACGAGAGCTGATAATGCAAAACTCCATGTGATCTCAAAGAATTGTCGTGGGCTTTTGCAACTGTCACTTCAAAATTGTTATCGTGTCTCAAATATGGGAGTGAAGCATGTGCTAGAAAACTGCAGGGAGATTAATTTGAGAGATTGTCCAAAAGTGCATTCTTTGCTTGCTGACTCAATGATACTATCAAGGCCAACATTGAAAAAGATAATTGTTACAACTCGTGTTAATATGTCAAAGTTTGATTTTCAAAATCTATACAAATAGTAAGTTGTCATGACAGATTAGAAGGAAAGTAAAACAGTAAGTTGTCATTATGATTGGTACAAGTTACCGTTGTCTTGCTTTAACTCTATTTAGAGTCTTTTTGTAAGGGTTGCACCCCTAGTACGATTTTCTTATATGAATTGCTTATAAAAAAAATAAAATTTGAGTAAGGAATTATAAAGAGACAGAGAGATATAAAATTTTATTTGTTTCAATAGAGTGATGCTAAACAGGTAATCACATATATTTTATTTTTTGAGGATATATTAGAAATATAGTAAATCTGGAGCATTGGCTCCTGTTAAGCTCTATGTTTATGACTACTAGTACTAATTTGTAAGCTTTCTTAAGAATATTCTATCAAAGCTAATATTCAAATGAGTCACAGCTTTCAATTTTTACTTCTGTGGTTAGAATACTATGGGAATGTAACTTACAGTTGCCAGGCAAGTCGGCAACTTTAAGTGGAATAACATTAGGTGGACAGTTTGAAGGAATAACATGCCTTGTATTATGAATAGCACATCACATAGTAATAGAATGCACACAAACTTTACTTATTATTCAAAATCAGATCCATTAATTTCAACTAAAAATTATAAAAATCAATGCAATTGTTTTTTTTTTTTAATAAGCAATGATATAAGATATCGCAATAGGGGTGCAATTTTTTAATGTAATAAATTTAAGCTTAGTTGTGCAATGCTAGACTCGTTATCTTTATTTGTTTTAGAAGTGCTGCTGCAAGCAGATTTAGACAAAGAATGGTTGTTGTTTGTTGTTGTTATGCTCCTGTATCTGTCTTTCATCAAATTCAAACCCAGCTTGTTGTTGATTATTACTACTACTAGTACTAATTGGTTTTTTTCACATCAGTTTTTTTGATCAATTTATGTCTTTTATTTCTCACTTTTTGGATCAGATTTTTATCTAAGATGCTTGTAAGGAAGTGTGAAATACCAATATCTTGAAAAACTGTGAAACAAAAGCGTGAAAAAGTTAAAGGATCCTGTTTAGGATCGGTCTGTAACTTCTACTGATGGTTGCCTTTCTAAGTCTAACTACACTTTGATTTTCCTCATCAAAGAAATGAGTTGTCTTTCATATTCTTACACAACCGCGTCGTACTGCAGTAGCAGTGTGATTTTTAAATTACGTCTCCGAGTGTATGATGTAGGAACCATCTTAGTCAATTTCAATCATGTTTCTTTAAGAATTTTCATCAAAAATCAAAATAATAGAATTCTAAAACTCAATTTACTTTTCATGTAGAAAAAACTTAACATTAAAAGTTTTTCAATATTGTATTTCAAAATCCACCTTATAAAAATTCACACCGCAATAGCCGCAATGCGCATCGCAACAACTGTAATGACCACAATCGCAACACCCGCAACCATAATCGCAGCCGCAGCCGCTACCACAATGTAAAACCATGGATACAATGAAGGAACAAGTAAGAGATGTCAAAGTCGTAATAGCTTGAGAAAACGTCCGCAAGCCATTGGCGGGAATAGTGTCTTGATTGGAGATATCAAGTGATTTGAGAGTCAATGGAAAACAAGAGATTTATCGGAGTAGCATGATAGGTAAGTAAGATGAGTTTGGTGAACCTTTGGAAGAAGAGAGGGAAGAAAAGGTGTGTTGGATCACATAAAACGAGTGAGAATCTGAGACGGTTAGTACTAGAGAGGAATTGAAAACAGATTCCCAACACTCATCAGGTAAATAAAACTCGGTTGCAACTCCAACCATTGAAAGCCTATGAAGATCACGTGAAGAGGAGTCAAAGAGTTAGAGGTAGCTGGAGACTTAGAAAATCTATAGAAGTTATTAAGAAAGATCTAGAGATTAACAGTTCGGAGAGAAATATGATTCTGGATAGAAAATTATGGCGGAAGTTGATGCATATAGTCAACCCCACATAGTGGGATAAAATTTGGTTGTTATTGTTGTTGTGTAAAAATGTTTTTGAATGCATATTTTGATTCAAGCGAAGATGTTTTGATACAAAAGAACATATATACAATAAAGAACAAGATAAAACAGTGAATGCAGCATATGTGATAGGATGCTGGATTAGAATCCTAACAAGACTATGAAAATAACTAAAAATTCTAGAAAGACATTAAAAAAAGCAAACTAAAGAAATAGAGAATAAAATAACTTTCATTGATTTTTCATTGATTCATTACAAAGAGATACTACCACTTAAATACTACTCCTAAGACATCTTAACCATCCAAGTGGCATAATCACAAGACCTAAGAAGTTTCTAGAACTATTACAATATAACCATTAATATATTAAATAAATTATTAGTAATATAACTCTCTATCACTACTTACCCCTTCAAAACAACCTTGTCCTTCTCTTTATCAGAATCTCCTAAATGACTTCTCTCACTGCAAAAAATGTGTTACTATCTTCTTTATTTAATATGCCACTAAACTAAAACAGGAAACCGCACACACCGCAATAATTAGTAACAGATCTGTTACTTCCAATTTTGAAGGACTGGTGTAGGATGGATTGAAGGAGGTGGTGCACAGTGGAGTGAGTGATCCGAGCAACTTTCCACCGGGATCAAAGATGACAGTGAAAAATCCAATTAGATCGAAGGTAGAGCAGAAACGTTGAGGTATAGGAGTTTTTGCCGACGTTGATGTTTTTTTCGGAGATGTCACCTGAAGTGTTGTTTGGGATTCCGTCGGAGATGTTTTGACATCGGAAATGTCATCAGAGAAGAAGTCTGATACGGTGTCGGGGTTGGGGATTTTGCAGGAGAAGATCTCAAAACTACTGGTGGAGTTGGCGATTTCTCTGGAGAAGACGCTGGGAATACTGCCGGAGTCGAAAATGTCACCGGAGAAGATGCCGTGATTGTTGTCGGAGCCAACAACGTCACCGGAGATGTCATTTTTTTCTTCTATTTCTGAAGGTTTTTCTGTAGTTCTTTGTACGACATATTTCTCTGAAAATTTTTCTTGTGTTGTTTTGAAGGAATCACAAAGAGTTCGAATTTGTTCTTTACAAGCAAGCTGTGATGCTTTGAAAGAGTCACTCAAACGTTGAATCTGTTCCTTCAAATCTTCTCTAGATTTGTTTTCTATTTTTTGAGTTTCAATCAAATATTGTTTGAGAGTTTCTATTTGTGAATAGAAATCTTGAGGTTTGGGTTGGTAGTTAGGGTAGCTTGAATGTGAAGGGTGTGAGTTTATGGGTGGTGGATATGGGTTAGATGATATAGGTGGTGGATATGGGTTAGATGATATAGGTGTAGTTGTAACAATGGAGTAATAAGGAGAAATGGAGGAATGATAAAATGGTGATGTAGTAACATATGGAAGGATGAAAGAGCCGTAATATGGATATGCCATGGGAGAGATTGAGTGCAAGAATGAAAGCACCAATTGATAGGATGCTGGATTAGAATCCTAACAAGACTATGAAAATAACTAAAAATTCTAGAAAGACATTAAAAAAAGCAAACTAAAGAAATAGAGAATAAAATAACTTTCATTGATTTTTCATTGATTCATTACAAAGAGATACTACCACTTAAATACTACTCCTAAAACATCTTAACCATCCAAGTGGCATAATCACAAGACCTAAGAAGTTTCTAGAACTATTACAATATAACCATTAATATATTAAATAAATTATTAGTAATATAACTCTCTATCATAGGATCTATATTCCATTCTGCTCTATTATGTTTCATTCTGCTACGCTCCATTTTGTTATGTTATGTTCCATTTCACTCCTCTCCGTTATGCTCAATTAATCCAAACATAGCCATAGATAATATTTATGAACTATTCAGAGATATCAACTATCAACTCACTACAAATGAATAGCATCAATTACACACTTCTTTAGTTAATTTCAAACATTACACACTATAAAAGGCTAAAACATTAATCAATAAATCATCTAATTAAATCCACATGACAGTTTTTGAATTAAAATATTTAGTCTCTCTTTGAAACTTAATAATTCTTTCAATAAATTTTTATTTTCAAGTTCGATGGAAGAAATAATGGTTTTAGAGGTTGAGACACGATGTTTTAAGTTTTACTTGATTCTTTATTTAATTTCTTACAAATGTGGGATATAATTATGATAAGAGAAATGTGAAGTTACTGTTAAAACATATAAAATCAATTAAAGTGTATCAATAGAGAATTAGGTTTAATTGGAGAAGATGAAGTTTAGAGAATTGAGAGAAAAATAAGAGAGAGAGAGAGAGAGAGAGAGAGAGAGAGAGAGAGAGAGGGTGAGTAGTAAAATTGGCATTAACCACAACAGGGTGTAGTGAGTCATTTATATACAACAGTTACAAATGATTGGAAACACCTAAAACAAAAAATAAACTGCATAGCTTCAATGTAACCGGTTACGATAAATAGCATAACCGGTTACGCCTCCAACACAGCGCTTATGTTTGCAAAACATGGGCCTGTGACCGGTTACACCAACTGAAGTGTCAAAAACATTAATTTCAACACACCACCTCACTTCAGTTGGTCCAAGTTCAGCATGCTCCGACAATATCCCAATTGTAACTTTCCTTCACTCACTAGCTCTCTCAAATAATGAAATTGCATCTCCATATGCTTGCTTCTTCCGTGTGCAATCAGATTCTTCACAAAATTAACAACTCAACTTTGAAAGTCCTATTGGAAGCCATGGGAGCCTTAAGGATCAACACTCCACTAGCAACAACAACACGCAAAATCTTGTCTTCCAAGCGTATCTTATAACCTTTCTCAAGAAATTCCCCAATACTCAAAATATTACACCTAATACCAGGAATATATAACACATATTTGATCATAGAATGCCCACCATTCTTCTTCTCGATCAAAACATCACCGACACCTTCGGCCATAAGAGTGGAATCATCTGCAAACTTTACTCTTCTTTTCGTAAATTGATTGATTTGCACAAACCAATCTTTTATCCCCGTCATATGCGTTGAACATCTGAAGTCCAAGTACCACTCATCACTGCCTTGAACACCATCTCAAACCGAGATCATCACATTTTGTTTTGAGTGCAAATCTACCTCGTTTTCTGCACTACTGCAGCTACTGTCCCGTGACTTGCAGCTGTTGTAGAACACCTAAGAACTGCCACCAAACTCCTCAGTAATCATCACTAAGAGTGTATCTTCAACATCTACCTCTTGCCTAGCAACCTTGGCTTCATTCCTTTGAGATTCCCACTGTTTTGCACTACATTTGACTGCGAAATGTCCAAGTTTCTTACATTTTCAACACTGCACTTTACTCATATCTCTTGGTTTTCGGCCTCCCGCGTTGCTACGATCACCATATCCATTGGAGTTACTGCTCTCACCCTTTTTCCCCATCGAAACCTTCGAATTTTGTGAATCACTTCCTCCAAAATTCTGAAAACCTTGCTTTCCTTTCGAAGCCCATTATCCTTTCGATCCTTTACTCTTCTCATTGAAACGGGCGTGCAAAGCTATCTCCGTCTTTGCCTTATCGTTTCCTCTCTCGTCCATTCTTTGTTCACGCGCTTCTAGAGAACTTTGCAGCTCATCCTTTCTCAATGTTGCAAGATCCTTCGAATCTTCGATTGTCACTACAATGTTGTCGAATCTTGACGATAACAAACGTAAGAATTTTGACACAACATTATGCTCTAGAATGGTTTCTCCACACGCCTTAATTTGATTTACCAAGTGCGTAATGCTCGTCACATAATCATTGATTGTTTCCTTCTCTTCCATTTGCGTTAGTTCGACTTGCCTCTTTTGAGTTTGTAACCTCACCACCTCCGTCTTAGCAGCCCCAACATAAGCTTCCTCCAGAATTACCCAAGCTTGTTTTGCTGACTCGCAATCACTGACCTTTTCGAAATTATCACCATCAACGCAAGAATGAATCAAGAAGAGTGCTTTGTAGTCTTTCTTCTTCTCTTCTTTAAATGTAGCTTGATGTGCAGAGGTAGGCTCAGTCCCAAGTGGTTTAACACCATTGATGATGATATCGAGAACTTCTTGATACCCAAACAAAACCTTCATTTGTTTCGACCACTTGTGATAATTCTTCTAATCAAGAATCGGTAGGTTGGTAGGAATTCGATCGTTGGAAACGGTACTCATTGTTGCAGCGGAATTGGATCAGAACCAAGACTTTTGATGTCAAATGTTAGAACATACAAAATCAATTATGGTGTATCAATGGAGAATTAGGTTCAATTGGAGAAGATGAAGTTTAGAGAATTGAGAGAAAAATAAGAGAGAATGATTGGAGACACTTAAAATAGAAAATAAAACTGCATAGCTT
Organism: Vicia villosa; assembly: GCF_029867415.1. Taxonomy (NCBI): domain Eukaryota; kingdom Viridiplantae; phylum Streptophyta; class Magnoliopsida; order Fabales; family Fabaceae; genus Vicia; species Vicia villosa. The sequence continues at coordinate 14,047,935 of NC_081184.1, read as the reverse complement.
CAGTGTAACTGGTTACAGCAGGGGCGGTTTTAAGGCCCGCCCAGGCAGAGCATGTGCCCAGGCTCTGGCCTAAATATTTTTTGGATCTACAGCCACTTCAACAAAGCAAGACCTAGATTTCGGAAACCTGAATCCGCGATCTATTTCTTTGATGTTTTAGAGTTTTTCTTTTTTACAGATAAGTTACTTTTTATAGTTCTGTTTTCATAGTTTCGAGTTAATTTTTCGACACAATTTCGAGTCAGTTCTGGTTGTGCGGTTTCAGTATTGATTTTAAATACTAACATACAAATTATGAAGCTAAGTGGAAGAATGTTTACTTGTTAAAAATTCAGAAAAATAGGGCTTTTAGTCTTGCCCGCAAGGTGTTCGATAGAATGCTTAAACCAATTCCTCGCCTCTTTTCGCTTCAATTCTTTCATTTCATGATGTTGAATTATTGTTGTTGTTGATGATTGGTGTTGTTGTTGCAGGTTGTGGTTTATGAATCGGTGTTGAATTGTTGTTGTTACTATCGTTTTGCAACTTGTATAAACTATTTTATATTACCATTGAAATATAGAAACTTAAGGTGTATCATGTATTTTCTCATCTCCTGAAGTAATATAGTCAGATATATGAAACACTATCGCATGTAGTTTATTAAAGCCAAGCCATTATATAATAACTTTATCTTAAATTTCAGTGCACTTCAACAACATTTTTAAACTATAATTACAGATAAGGTAAATCACTTAATTGTAGAGTGAATACTTAGCACCGACATGACACCGACACTGATATTTATTATTACTGGTGTCGACGTATCAGTGTGATGTCTTTTATCCTATGTCGTGTATATAAATTAGTATGCAGATATTATCAGGCTATAGCAACTATCAATTGTTTCTGATAGTAGGTCTTGCTTGTATTTTGTGTCGAGTAATTCAACATGCAGGAACTGAGTGTGAAAATCGCATCTGGAATCACTTTTGACTCGTCTTACCGTGAGATCAAAACAAACATATGTCAATCTGAAAATTTTTGCTACTTCCAGCTGTTTTTGTTCAGCATATCAATTGAATATCCTAAGTCATCTACTGATAATATTTCTTAATTTTAATATATGATCCAAAATGAGAAGCTATCTGTGATACTTGAAAAGCTAAAACTATCCATTATCTTCACCATTTTGCAGCAACTTCAACTTGAGAAATTAATCATATGATCTTGAAGTTGAACTGTTTTGGTTCGTAGTAGACCATAAATAAACAAGTTCAAATTGGACTTTTAGCATCCAAGCCTCACACATGATTATATTTTTACAGCATTCATTATATTGCTCTACTTTGAAGAAATCAAGGTACTAAGTCAGATTAATACAACCAAAAACAAAAACATACTCTATATACAATATCTAACTTTCTGCTTCATCACTGCAGAATTCTATGCAACAAACCAATCTGGTTCCATGATTTTCAATAAGTCTTGATTGAATCCTCGAATGCGTCCATCTTCAAACTGACCTAATATCCTGAAACAAATGTTAAATAAACAAATCATAAACATAAACATTATCTCTGTATATACAAAATCAGTATTGAAGAAAAGAAAGGGTGGTGTAAACTTGATACCAATAATAGTGCAGCTGATTTCCTCGACCCCTTGCGTAAACTTTTTCTTACTCTTTTAAATCCTTTTGTTGCAAAAATCTTCACCTTCTCTAACTTACTTGACTCATTTATGATATATCGCGTAAACTCCAACTCAGTTTTCATGTCTTCAATTCCTCTAAATTCAAATGTAACAAGACTCGTCGAAAGACATGTTGGAATTTCGGCTGGTACAACCCAACCCGATTTTCCATCCTTTTTAATCTCACAATTTTTCTGCCCAAAAGTTATTGTCAGAATTTACAAACTGAACTGATATATAGATGAATATAAAAACTTGATACATTACACATACCTCAATGACAAGACTCTTAAGTTTAGGAGCGTATCGAAGAAAACTAACGAGCATATTCCAATTGCAATTCTCAGATATATGAACCTCGAAATATAATAGATTGGAAAAAGTGGGAAGACGGCTTAGCTTCTCGAGATTATCCTCCATGCTGAGAAACTGCATAAAAGATAACAAAATTATAAAAGAAAAAAACTCGCATATTGTTTTTCGAAAGAAAAAGATTATGAAACTTACCCTAGTTGTTGCTATACCAAGATACAATGATTTGACTTTAGAAATTCCTTTCAAGAGTTGATACAAACTATCAAAATCTGGATGCTTATTGATGTAAATGGTAGCTTCATCAACATTGAAGAAATCTATAGACTCATATTTGATGGGAGTACTACCATTATCAAAAATACGGAAAACTTCAAGTGAGGATGGGACATTAATTTGAAGTGTTTTGTCACCGGGAACATCAAGAGACTTACGCAAAATAAGAATTAATCTCTTCAGTAACGGAAAAGAGATTTTGATGGATTGATTCACGAGGACGTCGTGTAAAAGAAATTCCTCAAGAAGCGGACAACCAGATAGAAAAGGAAAGAGAGTAAACTCAACTTGATGCCGGAAACACTTGATACCAAGAAATAGTAGATGAAGAGTCTTTAGTTTCGGAAAATACACTTTAGAGCAATAACTGAATTTCGGTTGAATATTCCCTCCCAGTTTCAAGACAACGAGTGACTCAGATGTAGAAAGCTTGAGTGGCAAGAAACTAGGTCGAGCATGATTCAAATCCAAATGTAGTTCCTTGACCTTGAGATCTAATGCCTTTAAGACCCAGTGGTATACATCAGGTTGTTGGCAGCCATTGTCACTCTCGAGCATTAGTTTTCTTATATCATTCTCGCGTCTCAAGAAAATTGCATATACAGATTGAATTTCTCGGGACGACGTAGGGTCTGAAATCTTTGGTAAGACAAAGTGAAAGTCGAGGATCTTGGTGCAAATCAATGCCCATCTTTTAGATAGAACAGATGTTCTGTAAGCCATTTTTGTTGGCAAAAAGGACAGTATGTGACATACCAAATCGTCCAAGAGATTGTTGAACGCGTCGCCCTCATTTTCAGAAGACGCCATTGTTTGGAGTTTCTTGGTTGTCTTCATCATCTGTATGCTAATTCTTGATTCGCAAGTTTGTGCAGAGAAAGAAAATGAGTTGATAGAATGAATTAATGTAAGTTTGATGGAATGTGTATATTATATAGAAGAAAGTACCTAGAACACAAAGAAAAGCTCAAGTGGAGTAACGATAGTATCAACAAGGGAGCAACATGCGTTTGAATGGTAACGATATTTTTTTGGAAAGCGATAAATCTGGTAAAACTCTATCATGCCTAAACTTGTTATGATGTATATGAAACCTAAGTTGCTAGTAAATTCTGTTGAAAGTTTCTTTATGGTACATACTAAGGTTAGATCAGCTTAGCCTTTAACCATTGTAAGGAAAGCCTTCCACTTTTTACAAAATGCAGGAGACCATTAATTCTTTTGACATTTCTATATCATGCTAAACCATATGTGTGCATTCCTTGTTTCTAAGGCCATACAAAATGCAGGAGACCATTAATTCCTTGTTTCTAAACCATATGCTAAACCATACAAAATGCAGGAGACCATTAATTCTTTTGACATAACCATATCATGCTAAATCATGCTAAATCTGTGAAAGGGTCTAAGGCACTTGTTTCTAAATGAGAGATTGTTCAGCCCTTACAAATTTTGTTTCTTTTGTGAGAGTCTGATCCTTTGCCAACCATTCTTTGGTATAAGCAATACCGACTCTAGGGGCTATCAAGCCAGGGATGCGTCCACTATGATAGTATCAACTCAAAATACTATGCAAATAACCTTTGGTTCACACGTAAACAACATCTGGTTTACTGACTTCTCACTTAATCACTACCCGTACTATACTTCTACCTAAGACTCGCCTAGGTATGAGGCCTTCCTCAATCCCCCTCAATCACAAGCGTGATGATCAATTACAAATATTAGAAGACACACTTCCAAAACACAGTCACTCAATGCTTACAAGCTTATGAGTGAAACGCACAGCTTACAGCTCGATGATAACACCAAATTCTTCTATCAATATGATATTAGAGTGGCTAATTATAGACAAGACTGCATAAACCCTAACACAAACTACAATGTAAGTTCACACAAAATAATAGATTTGATGCTTGCTATTTATAATAATCTTCTGGACTAGATTTGGGCTTCAAATCGCTGCAAGGAACTCCAGAAAGTTTTCCAAAATCTTCTCCATAAAGATAGGGCTCCAAATATTAGATTCCCTAATATTCTCCATATTTAGTAACTAATCAAATATCTTGAAAAAAGAGACAATCTTTTATCCCTTAAATCAAGTGCCACATAGAATTGCATAATATTCCAAAATATTTTACACGTGTACATAAAACAACTCAATCGATCCAGCTATAACATAACAGACGCGATGTCGAATGAAATCTGCATAGGACAACTTTCTCGACATGTCTTCTTCAGTTGAAGTGAATGGAACATCTAGTTCAACATGTTCCCATAAGTTAATTTTACCAAACATAATTCCAATCAAAATACAGAGAATTAACAATCTCCCCCTTTGGCTTATTTTGGCTAAAACAACTTAACAACCCATTGTCTGAAAATAAATCAGACACACACAATTCTCATCCCTGTAGAGAATACACAACAACAGTTTCACAATTTGATATGCAACAGAAAAACAAACATGCAACACATGTTAGTTGTCATTGGAATCTTCACACAGTAGTTGAGAGATGCACTTTCCCAACCAGTCAGTATCATGTCAAAACATTGTGTATGTCATCTCTACACACATGTTAATCTAGTTCTTCTTCAACCTATAAAGGAACTCCCCCTCAACAACAACATCTCATCAGCAACACACCAGAGAAAAAAAAAATTCTCCATGTGACTCAATGGTTAGTAGTTAGTGTAAAAGCACACAATATTACTCCCCCTTTTTAGCCATAATAGAACAAAGAGAGGTTTGTAAGTAACTAACAAAGAAAAACAACACACATACATTAGCATATAGTTAAATTGATAAACACATCCTGGGGCAAACATCAGCAAGTTGCACTGAAATTCCAGGATTAAATGGAAACCCTTTATGGTAACAAGAGATCTGAATCCTCACTGAAGTTGCATTAGTCTCGTTGGGAGAGAGACAGTGGCTTGACCTTCTTCCTACCTGTTCAGTGCTCGGCTGCAGCCCGGGAAGTAATTGTTATAATTCTTCATACACACAAATATCCAGTTTGCTCCTCAACTGTTCAAACTGAACTGCACCCAAAGCCTTTGTAAAATATCAGCAAGCTGACTTTCCGTTTTCACATGCTCGAGAGTGATGACTTTCATTCCGAGGCTTTCATACCAAGCTATGGGAGCTTGTTTCAGACCATACAAGGATTTCTTCAGTTTGAACACATGATCTTGAAAGGTAAGATCACGAAATCCTTTAGGTTGTTCAACATACACCTCTTCATTCATGTAACCATTTAGGAAGACACTCTTAACATCTATTTGGAACAACTTGAACTTCAAAATACATGTCACCCCAAGTAGTAAACTGATAGATTCCAGACGAGCTATAGGAACAAATGTTTCATCAAAGTCCACTCCCTCAATCTGAATGTATCCTTGAGCAAAAAGTCTGACTTTGTTTCTGGTAACAACAACTTGTTCATCTAACTTGTAAAAAAAATTTAAGTTTTCTCAAATTAAGGGGATTTTAACTTGTAAAAAATAAATACATCTCCCAAAACCCTCCCAACCTAAATTTATGTTCTTTTCCTCCAATCCATTTTTCTAAAACCCTCTCCTCCATTCTCTTCTAAACTCCTAAGCAAAACTTTAGTATCATGTGAATAATTTGTCTTAAAACAAGCAACATTTTTTTACATGCTTATCATTACATTTTCATTTAAATTTATGCATGCCATAGTTCTAATCTTTAATCAAGACCTCATAAGATAAAATAAACACCTTATAGTCATTGATAATAAAAACAATTGACTTTAATGGTCAAATTTGTTAATATCATAAGAATGATTTTTTGCTAAATTTATTTTGCAGATTGAATTGGATTGGATTGTGTTGGGTTCCTGAGTTGTATTATAAAATGTGTCTATTGTATTGAATTATGCTATAATTTATTTATAACTTGAAAAATTATTCATCAAAAATACATAGTTGAAAATGATACCAAAAAATTAAAATAAAATAATAATACACAATATTTTTTTTCTTTTTACAGGCAACAACGCATAGTCTTTAAATTACTTAAATTTATAGGTTTAATAGTAGTGTTAGTGGTGAATGAAAAAATTTAGAAAAATTGTGGTTTTGTAATGAAATAGTACTAATTTTATTTTTTCATATATACGGTTGAGAAACGCAAATCTAGTAACCGAACCAAAACTACGAAGGTTGCCATATGTTGAGTCGGATATATCCGTATATAAATGGGTTTGGGTAATTTATGGATTGACTCGGTTTGGATCAACGGATTTGCATGTTAACATGCATCCTTGAACACCCTTACCAGAAATCTACACCACCGCATTAAGAATCTACCTTTTCAATTCACCAATAATTCTTATTCCATAACGAAACATGACTACTGAAACTTTCTCAATCGCACACCACATTTTTAACCTTCCTCCCCTCACTAAATGGTCGAATAAGATTCATCCTATCATGATCCACAAGACAAGGATTTTTCATATATGATATAAGGATTTTTTTGTAATTAAGTCAATTTTGCAGCTTGTCAAACCCTTGCTAAAATCATATCTTTCTCTTATGGGTAAGTAGATATAAGGATAAAAAGGTATATTATTTTTGTCATTGAAATCATATGTTTCTAAAGGTGCAAGTTATTTTCCAAGTAGTTTGAAAGTATTGATATGGAAAGGATGTCCTTCAGAGTTCAGAGTCTCACAATTCCATCAGATACCTAAATAAACTAGAAATTATAGCTGCAAAGGGTTGCAACAAGTGCAAGAGTTCAGTTTTGAAGCTGAAATTGCATAGGATTTTCATTTCTCAAGTCCCAAAACATTGTGTACTGCAGTACCATAAATCCAAAGCGTGTCTAGCAAGTTTCTTCTATAAAACCAAACACGTCATTTATGTGTGTGGAATCACTTTTGACTCATCCTATACCTTGAGATCAAACATATGTAAAGTTGTT